>NC_069727.1:4727288-4949788 GCF_027358585.1 Pangasianodon hypophthalmus
AAATAAATCAGTTCCCATTATCACTTGTATTGTAAATAGATATATAAACAGTCCTTCCCACAAAAATTTGTCAAAGTGGCGATTAACAGTTGATTCTGAAACTCGACAACTACAGGTTCTACAGCTGTGATCTTTGGGCTCTTTCTTTCCTCCTCAATGTACTATAATTAATTTTAAACAAATTATTTTAGTATTTTCACACCATTTGTGAGGAAGCCAGTATTTGGATTGAACAGTAAATATATATAATATAGAATAGGAGTATTAGATTGTTGTTGTTTTTTTTTTAAGTTTGCAAGAAAGGATCACAGTGCATCTGGTTGAGATGTACATCAGGACTGGGAATCCAACAAAAAAGTTGCATGAGTAGAAGAATTTTTTCTTTCACGTGGACATGAAACTTCTGATTTAGACCACACCCACTTTGGGTTTAAATCCAAATGCAGACACGGATATTTGGAGCACTAAACAGATACAGATACAGATACAGATACAGATACAGATACGGTGAGTGGCATTGCGTAACACCTCTTACTAAAGAGCAACGCGGACAGAAAGATTCCAGATGCCAGTGTTTGACTTTAGACAGAATACATCGACCCCAATAATGGCCTTCAAGGTATCGTTCCTTCAGTTCACTGTAACTGATAATAATAATCGTTAACCATAATAATAAACAGTTACAGTCACATCAGCTTCATGGAAATTGTCTTTTCCTGCATACCGTGTAATTATGTCTGATGATGGTGATGATAGTCATCACGTCGCCATCACCGACGTCCCGAAGGATGACAAGTCTGATGACGAGGAAGAGGATGATAATTATTGAGTTAATTGTGGAGCAGGGTCTCGGCTCCCTGAGGTGTCCTGGCACCTTTTTACACATTCGCACTCTTACAATTACACCTCACGATGCCTCATTCACTGTCTGTCACAGTAGTCTCTCTCTCTCTCTCTCACACACACACACACACACACACACACACACACACTAGCTCTCTCTGACATGATTATTTAACTGGGTCACGGATATGAATATGGATGTTAATCTATGTGAAGTGAAATGTATCCTTAAAGTTTCACCTCCAATACAGTTTTTTTTCCTATTTGGAAATGATCTGTCACTGTGTCTCATTTAATGGCCATCTATTTTTGTCGTCTAGGTGGTGAACTGCATTCACCCGGACAACGAGAAGAGCCCAGAGATTCAGGTGAAAGTACTGAACTGTGACACAATCAGCCAAGTGAAGGAGAAGATCCTGGATGCCATCTACAAGAACGTTCCTTATTCTCACCGCCAGAAAGCCTCAGACATGGATCTAGGTAAAAAAAAAATATACATATATATATATATATATATATATATATATGTATATATATATATATATATATATATATATATATATATATATATATATATATATAATATACAGTAAATCTAAACACATGTGAAATAAAATTTAAAATTTAAAATTAAAGATGGTTTAATGAGTATTCTGAGAACACAAAGTACATCAGTATTCAGACCACAAATATTATTCAGAAATTACGTGAGACTGACTAAACCAGCACTTCTCCATTATCTGAACTTGAACCGAAGCACATTTTTCTTGCGAGACATCAGCTCGAGCCCGGAGCAGTATTAAGTCTACTGTCTGTCAGTTTGATGTAACAACAGTATGTCATGATGAAATGTATGTTTTGGGCTGTAAATACACTCAAAACAAGTATAAAATGATATTAATAGTAGTGTAATTTTAAGAGCATTGGTAGCTCAGTGGTTAAGACGTTGGCCTACTGGTTGGAAGGTCATGAGTTCAAATCCCAGCACTGCTAAGCTGTTACTGCTGGGCCCTCGACCAAGGCCCTTAACCCTCAACTGCTCAGGTATAAATGAGATAAATTTAAGTTGCTGTGGATATGGGCATCTGCCAAATTCCATAAATGTAAGTGCACCCTTTTTTTTTTTTAGCACAAAGGACATCTGAGGGATTTTTCCATATCCAATTATCCAATTATGTAATGTGAGCTGTAAGGGTAGCAAATGAGTGCTTGGTCAGCTTATTCTTCAAAAATCATGGGCATGTTTGATTTACAGGAGAAAATTAACAGAAACATTTGCATTATTTGAAGCCAAATTTATTGAGAATTTCCTATTATAAGATATTATACTATAGATATACTATACTATACTGTACTATACTGTAAACCAGATATAAGATTAATAAACCTATTTCTTGACATTTCTACTAATTTCAAGCTTGAAATATTCTTGTTCCTTGTTTTCTATTTCTACCGGTGGATAGTTTGGCTTCTTTTTAGAAATAAGTGATTAAAATTAGCAAAATGATCGGACAGTAGAATAACAAAAGTTTGGAATTAGTAAAAATGTCTAGAAATAGATTTAATAATCTAATATTTGGTTTATTGCAATGTTATAATAGGAAATACTAGATGAATTCGAGCATAAAGAGAATAAATAAATTAAAAATAAAGATAAATTTGAGAATAAATATAAAACAGACAGGGAGTGAGAAAATAGTAGTGAAAAAATGAATGGTTAAAAACACTGACATGCCAGATCCAGAAAGAAATAAAAAATCTGAAAGTAATGCAATTACCTGCATGGAAAATGAATCCCGTCCGAATAGGGTTTATTATTCAATCTTAAAAAGATATTAAGCTTTGTTAGTCTTCTTTGTCCTGTCTGAACCAGGTTTAATCCTGGCTAAAATGGTGCACAGAGTAGCACGTTGTCCTCGATGATGAATCATGTCCACAGACATGTAGAGCATGACTTTGCCACAGCCTTGTGATTTCAGGGTCAGTGGGTTTTTTTTTTTTTTCCGTTGGATTCTTATTGCACTGCACAGAAATCAATGGCATTGACTGAGGCCTGGGATGACAGGACAAGAGAAAGAGAGTGCAACTCACTCCCTCATGGGCTTTTTTAACAAATCTGCAGTCTCCTCGCCCACAAATACACCCTCACATATGTGGTGGAACTTATTTTTACACACTGATTTGACAGCAGAGAGAAAGAGATGTAGTTAGCAGAAATAAAAAAAAATAGCACATTGATCTGCACAATTTCAATTTTCCATCCACTCATGGCACAATTTACAATCAGGGCAGTCCATCACAACCCAGCAGCTAGTCATTTCCTTTCTGATTTTTTTATCCTCTATCTCCCTGAGCTGTGTTGTATGTAAGTGGCACGTTTTTATAACGAGTAATATATCAGCCTTGATGCTTATCTTTTTTTTTTTTTTTGCTGTAATGCTATATTTATATTCCACTGTGGAGTAATGCTGGGGTTTTTAGAGTGGAAGCTTCGATAACAAGAGGGAAAAAAAAATATTTCTGGCTTTAACTCGACTGTCTTTCACCTCCGAGGTGAAATTCTTCTTGAGTAGAAGCATCCGAGACCACTGTCTCTTTAAACACAAGCACTTGCAGGGACAGAAAATGTGGACTGAATAAGGAAATAGCATTTGTTCTTTGCTGTCAAATGTAATACAGTTTTACATCAAAGCATGAGACAAACTAAAAATGAAAAATAAAAAAGGGTAATAAGGTGATATAAGAACAAGGTGATGGTGAAATGATTATCTAATAGGAGTCTAGTATATTGCTGCATGAATATTCTTCATAGTAATTATCATATTAATCCCCGGAAATTCGGTTTAATTTAAAAATATGGCTTCTTCATTATTCTTTGATTATTTTTCAGCTTATAAAATAGCACTTGATCCAGTTGATATCAAACATGAAAAATTGTGCTTTAATTCAAGGTCAAAATCGCGTGTAATCACGTGTGAGACGGCCGAAGTGCTTGAACTGTGACGGAGCTTCAGAAGTGTGAGGTCTGAATTCATTCGTCAGTGTGTATGCAGAACTCGACATTCAGCACAGCCCCAAAAATGTTCTTTCTCAGGCTGTGGGTTCTTATCCTTTTCCTCCGTCCTGCTCTGGGTGAGAATATCTGGGGTGGGTTTTTGGCAGTCAGGACAACCTCAGAGCAAATTCTTTTCTTTCACTATCACTCTGTCTTTATTTCAAGCCCTGCTCAGCGTTCCATTTGTTTATATTGTCCTCTCTGAAGAAGCTCATTTGCATATTTATAGAGAAATGTACAGTACTGAGGAATAAAACAATAGGAATTTCTCTCTCTCTCTCTCTCTCTCTCTCTCTCTCTCTCTCTCTCTCTCTCTCTCTCTAGCTCTCATTCCTTCTCTCTCTCTTCCTCTGTCTCTCTCAAGCTCTCATTCTTTCTCCCTATTTCGCTTTCTCTCTCTCATTCTTTCTCTCTCTCTTCCTCTCTCTCTCTCTCACTCTCTCTCTCTCTCTCATTCTTTCTCTCTCTCTTTCTCTCTCTCTCTCTAGCTCTCATTCCTTCTCTCTCTCTTCCTCTCTCTCTCTCTCTCTTATTCTTTCTCTCTCTTCCTCTCTCTCTCAATCTTTCTCTCTCTTTCGCTTTCTCTCTCTCTTCCTCTCTCTCTCTCTCTCTCTCTCTCTCTCATTCTTTCTCTCTCTCTTCCTCTCTCTCTCAAGCTATCATTCTTTCTCTCTCTTCCTCTCTCTCTCATTCTTTCTCTCTCTCACACTCTCTCTCTCATTCTTTCTCTCTCTTCCTCTCTCTCTCTCTCACTCTCTCTCCCATTCTTTCTCTCTCTCTCTTTCTCTCTCTCTCTCTAGCTCTCATTCCTTCTCCCTCTCTTCCTCTCTCTCTCTCTCTCTCTCTCAAGCTCTCATTCTTTCTCTCTCTTCCTCTTTAGCTCTCATTCCTTCTCTCTCTTCCTCTCTCTCTCTCTCTCTCGCACTCTCTCTCTCTCTCATTCTTTCTCTCTCTTTCGCTTTCTCTCTCTCTCTCTCTCTCTCTCTCTCTCTCCTGATGATTTGGAATGCAAAGCTTCTCCTCATCACCCAGAGACATGTTTCATCATCTCTTGCAGTGATTGCTGTTTTGTTTATCGAGTCACAAGCAGAGCCAGAGATAGCAGCAGTGAAGAGGGATCTCTCTCCGCCCCCAGCCCAATCACACATTCATTTGTGGCATGATTCGAATCGAAAAGACGGAAACGATGACCCTTCCCCGTCTCATGTGGCTGCAGAAGGACATATTTAGTTCATTCTGGGCTGCGTTTCTCTTCTCATCAGAACGTACCTCCAGATATGAAGCTGCACAGCCACAGGCCTTCTGAAGGGCTCCCAGGGGCCGGCTGGAGCAGAAACTATACGCAGAAGAGAAGCGATTTCTCTGTTTCTCTAGAAATTGCTGTGGAAGTGCAATAAGAGCTTGGCAGGAGGCTTAGCGCGGGTCGATTAGGGCCGTTTGGGCTCAGGCTGCCGCAGATGAAAAAGGAAGTGGCTTTCTGTACCGGGTCTAATCACTCCCATCGATCCAGCAGCCACGACGGCCAGAAGAGCAGAAAGCGAGATTAATTTACCTGTCTTCCACCTTCCTATTTCTTTCTCTCTCCTGCTTTGCCTTGTTTCTTCCACCTCGTTCGTTCTTTCGCACTTGTTCCTCTCTCGATGTCTCTTGACCTCGTTCTCTCTCTCGGTGTGAATCATACTGTTTTCAAGAAGAAAGCCTGATCATTAAATCTTTCCCTGCCACAGAAGAAGCCTTTTTCTTTTGACTTTGACTCCACAGACTTTTACTTTTCACAGGAAGCAGCTTAAACTCAGGAATATAGGAGAATGTGTAAATGTGTTTGAGATATTTACAGCTTCTTGCAGTCCTCATAAATGTTTTCTCCTTATTATTTTTTCACAGAGTGGCGTCAGGGCAGAGGGGTTCGGATCATCCTGCAGGACGAGGACATGACCACGAAGATCGAGAGTGACTGGAAGAGGCTCAACATGCTGTCTCATTACCAGGTACGACTCCGAATATAACATTCTCCATTAATACAACATGCTTGCAGACATGGATCCTGGAAGAAGTATATAATTAGCAGCGATGTGGACTTCTCAAATCTGGTTGGTCAGAAAGTGGTGATTCATTTTCTACAAGACTGTAGTTCTGGCCGCAAGGCAAATCACAGTTGTAGCGAGATGCTTTTCTGCTCAACACGGTTGTAAGGAGTGGTTATTAAGTTACTGTAGACTTCCTGTCAGCTTGAACTAACCATTCTCCACTGACCTCTATCATCAGCAAGGCGTTTCTTGTGTAAACTCTAGAGACTGTATGTGAAAATCGCAGATCAGTAGTTTCTGAAATACTCAACTCTCACTGAGATCACATTTTTCCCCCATTCTGATGTTTGATGTGAACATCAACGGAAGCTCTTGACCTGTATCTCCATGATTTTATGCATTGTGCTGCTGCCACACGATTTGCTGATTGGATAACTTCATGAATGAGCAGTTGTACAGGTTTTGTTTTCTATAATTTCTATAATTTCTATAAATTTACAAATAAAAATAAGTCACAATATAGGATGAGGAATAAATAAATGAGGACAATACCAGTCAGTAATATCAGTGCTGCTAGGAAACCAATAGTTTTCTGATTCAAGTAGATAAATAAAAAATTAATGCGTACAGACATATGTTGATGTGTCTGTACTTCTCACTAGCTCAGACCTAACATTTCTTCCTTTGGGGCTTTACATTTAGGCCCACTGTCTGTAGATGTTAAAGACAGTCAACTACAGAGCACAAAAACTCAAACAAACTTGTAAATGTTTTAAGTTTTAAAGTCAATATAATGCTCTTGGGCACATCATTGGTTTAAAAATCCACATAGCGATTAATGCATTTTGAAAAGAATGCCGTATTTGCTTGTAATTCAGTCAGCTCCGGTTAGTAAATAGTGTATATGTGGTGACCACTGAACATTCAGGTCCATTATGGCGAAAAAAACATTTTGGAAATAAACTCATTTATATGAGTGCTATAACCTCTCTCTCTCTCTCTCTCTCTCTCTCTCTCTCTCTCTCTCTATTTTTCTTTCTTTAAAAGCCTGACAATTGCAGGCAGCTACTGGCTGTTGATTACAAAGGAGTGGAAAATATATACTTCATAGTGACTAAAATTGCGCATAACAGTGACAGCCCAATCATGTTTCCACTTATGAAATCAACAAGAATGACATGTATGGTGTGTGTGTGTGTGTGTGTGTGTGGTTTCTATTTAAAGACCCACACTCAGATATCAAAGCAGTATTGATTCTCGATAGGTGTAGACAGCTGATATAACAGTCTGCACCACAGTGCTGTTGAATTCTTGATTCTGATTGGCCAGAAGGTGTTGAATACTATTTTACAACATCAGCTCTGACAGTTTTGCAGCTGCAAATCCATTTTTGTTTTCTATAGTACCAGCTCGCTTGTATGACGGACACTCCGTATAAATGGACAGCGATAAACCTGTAAACTTTAAAGTTTCCACCACAGAAAAGTCTTAAGGACAGAGGAGTTTGCACTTTCCGTTTTCTCGGGAACATGACAAGCTGCGTTTTTTTCTCTTGTTAACGTCAAGACAGAGAACAAAGAGAGCCTGGTGAGGGAACTAGCTTGTTTGCAAACGTTCTACGACATTAAATATAACTACAAATGGATAAAAAGTACTAGGTTTTGTTCTTTAATAAGTAAAAAAAAATCGTTAGCATTGGAAAATCACTGTCGTAAAATCTTCGGGACATGTTGTTGTTAGAAAATAATCAGGTGGTGAGAGTAAATCCTCATCACGTGGAGCCACATTCTAAAAATCTAATGGAAGTATGGAATAAAACACTGCTGATATAGGAAAATAATCAATTATAGGGTGGTGTAATTGATTATTTTCCTATATTAGCACACCCCCCAAGTGTTTTATTCCATACTTCCATTAGATGTGTAGAAATCCAATCAATGGATGACTGAACGTTTAAATAATAAGAGGAAAGCTTTGAGGATTTAAATCAGCGTCTAACAAGTTTTAATTTTCCCTCTCTTTTGGTACAAGGACACCGTGAAATGCTGATAGCTTATCTTTTTACTTCTCTCTTTTTCTGTCATTCCCGTATCATTCCATTATCACAGTGATGGATTTGATGCTCGCTTTCCTTCTCATGTGTTTTTCTCCAGTAGACGTCGTTTGTCCAATTTAGGCCGCTTGAGAGATAAGAGAAAGGAGCGAATCTGTTCATTGACCATTCATAGTGTTTCGATCTGATTTTCGCATAACAACCTTGACCCTGTTCACCTCGGTGACCTTGTAATAGACTAAACAACCGAATCACTTCCTGGTCACAGGATCAGACTCGAGAACAACAGGGTTTGATTGACAGGTCCTATGAATAGAGCACGGGGGGAATTGCGAGAAGTGGAAAGACAAAATCCACGTCCTGAAGCGCCATCTGAAGTGCCAGTCAGCTGCCTATCACAGACACACACACACACACACACACACACACACTGTTTATATCATATCATCGACACATCCTGTTTTTTTAATCTGTCTGTCTGGAGGACAGGTGACAGGCACATGCTTCATTAAGGTGTAAATAATTTACTAGGCTAGCCTGCCGCCCCTTAAATGAGCTTTCCAAAAGTGAGAGTGAGGGAAAGGAAGACAGAGAGAGAGAAAGAATGAGAGATAGAAAGATTGAGGTCTGCGACGTTTTCAAATTAAATGTCACATGGGCGGCGTGTGGGTGTGCGGGTGGTGGACTGGAGGCTGGATTAGGAGGTGATTGGAATCGGAGATGAGATAATGAAGACAGAAGTTAATTTATTTTCAGGTGAGGAGAGTGTTTTATCCTTCACACACACACACACACACACAAAATTGACTTCCAAAGACTTGTGCAGTCAGTGCAGCTCTCAAATTGCACCTGCTACAACATTCACTACTCTTTCATTCATTCATTCATTCATTCCACACTTCTTACTTTCACCACTCTCCAGCTAGATTCCTCCTCTACTACTACATACTACAGTGTAAGCATCACTTCATTCATTCATTCATTCATTCATTCATTCATTGAGCATTTCTTTCTGTATCATTCATTAAATCACTCACTCATTCACTACATTACAATCTGCTCTTTAATTCAATCATTTGTCCATTGCTTCTCCCTAAGGACTCTGATACTAGCCTATAATCTGCTCATTCATTCATTCATTCATTCGTCATTTCTTACTTTCTACTCTATATGAACTCTGATACAATGTACTACATTATAGGCCATTTCTTATTTTGTGTCAAAAATATGCCACTCTTTCTTTCATTCATTCATTCATTCATTACATTCATTTCTTACTTTCACCATTCTACAGCTGCTACTACATTCTGCATTATACACCACTCCTTCCTTCCTTCCTTCATTTATTCATTGTCAATCATTGTTTCTTATTTTCACCACTCTCCAGATAGACTCAGATAATACATACTACCTTATAAGCCACTGTTTCATTCATTCATTCATTCATTCATTCGTTCATTCGTTCATTCATCATTTATCACTTTCACTTCTCTCCAGACAAAGTCTGATACTACTTATATTAGATACTTATATTATAAGCTGCTCATTCATTCATTCATTCATTCTTACTTTCACTGCTCTTCAGATGAACTCTAGTAAAACATGCTACATTATAACCCACTGTTTCATTCATTCATTCATTCATTCGTTCATTCATCATTTATCACTTTCACTTCTCTCCAAAGTCTGATACTACTTAGATACTTACATTGTAAGCTGCTCATTCATTCATTCATTCATTCATTCATTCCTTCATTCATTCTTACTTTCACTGCTCTTCAGATGAACTCTAGTAAAACGTGCTACATTATAAGCCACTCTTCCATTTCATTCATTCATTCCTTCATTCATTCTTACTTTCACTGCTCTTCAGATGAACTCTAGTAAAACATGCTACATTATAAGCCACTCTTCCATTTCATTCATTCATTCATTCATTCATTCTTTCACTGTTACCTACTTTCACTATTCTCCATATGGACTCAGATACTGCATTATGCGCCGCTGTGCAGTTACACTCAGCATGAATCCTGTTCTTTTTTTTTTTTTTTTCAGCGAATAGGAATAAGAATAGCAGGGTGCCTTCAGCTCTAATTCTGTCTCTCACCAGTCAGACACATCCTGCCCCGTCCAAGGCGCTGACATTAATTCTTTGATTTCCTGTCGGGAAACATCTCACTGTGTTATATAAGCTCTTGCTGACATTTTCTATATCTGAGCAGTCTGAATGCTATCAGCAATCGAGAATCTCACCGAAGTGCCAGTTCACGCACTCAGACTCACTCAGTATGTGCGATGATGAAAAAAAAGAAAGACTTCACTTTCCCAGATGATTTTTATAATAGCTTAAGATACTGATGAACTTAATGGCTGTAATTGCTTCACTATTACCAAGAGAAGTGGTTTTCCATTCCCATCATGCTCTCTGTGTGGTCAGATCCGCTCTCCTTTCTCTCCGGACCTCTCTCTTATATTTCACATTATCTGCGTAATGAACAGCAGTTATAACTCTCTGGTTAGATTCCGGGTAGATAAAATAATGCGGTAATTGTCTCTGAAGCCCAGCACTCATGTATTCGCCAGTGCTTCCGAGACGATCCATAGACGATCACCTTAATTAACCCTGTAAGTGTGTCAGACGTCGGGTTGCCAGATTGTGCTGAGACAGGGAAAACTCATCGGAATGGAAAATCCCCTGCCTGTGTGCTGATTGAATCCATTTGTCTGGTTGATCAAGGAGGTTTCATAAAGCTGCATTGCCTGAGTGGTTATATCTGAAAAATCCATTATTGAATTGGGAGCAGGAGAGTCTATATTTTCACAAAGACAATTTTATATTCTAAAAAAAAACATTATAACATTCTAAGAAAGGTTTGCTAATGTACTTCCATATCGAATGAATTCTAATTTTAACTTGCCTCATATTATATTATATTACATTACATTATATTATATTATATTATATTATATTATATTATATTATATTATATTATATTATATTATATTATATTATATTACATTACATTACATACCCCAGCACTGTTGAATTCTCAAATCTCAAATCTGATTGGTCAGAAGGTGTTAATTAATTCTTAATAAAATCAGCTCTGACAGTAGTGCAGCTACAAATCACTGGTTTGTGTTACTGCGTTATTGTTTCTATAGTAACAGCTCATTCACAGGAACTTGTATGGCAGATGCTCTACATAATCTAAGTCTAATACTAAACGGATTCTAAAAAGCACGTCGTTATTTAACAAAATGTTTCATTGTTGATATGGTGAAGCTTTCCTTAAGGACATTTATTTGATGTTATAATGGAAGGAGTCTCCAGTGCAGGCTCTTTGTAGCAGTCTGAGGTAAAGAAGTAATTAGACGTTTTTCACCGCAGGATAGATATTGCTTTTTGAGACATAAGTGATAGCATAAGCGATAACAGGAACTTCTTTTGTTGGTATGTATTTTATTAATTTAATAAAATATATTGTTAACACTGCTAAATTGCTGTGGTATAAGAGCAATGAAATGCTTCGGGACGTGCTGTTATTGGAAAATAATTAACTCCAAAGTCTAAAGCGTGTGTATAGAGTGTGCATGTGATTAAGTGGTACAGATTTTCCTTCTGCTCATTCTGTAATAAATAATAATTTTTTTACACTTCTGCAGGTGTCTGATAACGCACTGGTGGCCCTCGTACCAAAGCAGGTCACCGCCTACAACTCTGTTAACAACTCCACCGTCTCCAGGACGTCTGCTAGCAAATACGGTAGGCATCATGCTTGTAATTTGGGAAATATGTGACAGATATATGTCTGACAGTGCATGTATGTTTCTGACTAGGTGAGAATTTTTTTTTTTAAAAAAGGGACCAATTTCATAGAAAGATAAGAGCAGACAGAGTGAAATGAGAAGCATCTCTCATCAATAACTAGCCAGAAAGCCAAGAACCTGAGAGGGCTTTACATGAAGAGAGTCGCCTTCACACAATGGTGGACGGAGGAGGAAAATGAGTCTCTTTGCACTTGACTTCCCTCCTGAGACGTAGCCATCCGACTTGTATCGCCCAGCATGCTATTGGATCTGATAAAGTAAAAGATCAAAGGGCCGGGGCAGCGCGAGCACTCTCCAACACACATCAAATAGTGCATTAACAACGTCTCATCTCCATAGTCTTTCACCTCGGCTCCAAATTAGCCCTAAATGAAGGGAGAGAGGCTGTGTGTGTGGCAGACACGTCCCGGGGGGGTGAGAAGGGAAAGTGAGGGAGTGGATGCCATGCATCTTTTTAGTACCTTTTTAGAATTAATTTCAAATGAAAGGGAGCTTTTTTTCAAATGAGCTGAACTGGAGATGCTCTTTGAACTAACGGAGGACAAAAGACACAGAAGCAAGAGAAAAGACATGAGCTCATTATGCTGCCTTCCTCTCGGCATCCAAACTCCAGCGTGCAATTTACTGGCAAGCGTCTGAAGGCTGAGGTCTGGCATGCAGCGCGGTCTTCACTGTTGTCTGTTTGGGGGATTTGTAAAATGTTCCAGGTGCATACAGCTGCATTACAGTGTTGCATGGTGGGTAAATTATTAATAACCTTTTTAATAATCTTACTTGGATCTCACAGAGCTTGATACAGCTTAGAGCAGGGACATTTTACTAATTAAAATTAAAGGACTCTACTATACTATACTACACTACACTATACTACACTATACCTTACTATACCATACCATCTGCTGGTTCTTAAAAATCTTAATTTGTCTGAAATTCCATTTTATATATTAAAAGCCTATTAAAGGCCTATACTATGTCATACTATACTATACTATACTATAGTATACCATGCTATACTGTACTGTATTACACTATAATATATCATATTACATCTATACTATACTGTACCTTACCGTACCATACTATACCATACCATACTATACTATGCCCTGCTGCACTGTACTCTACTATACTATAATATTCTATACTATACTATAAACATGGTCTGCAGGTTATTAAAGGCGTATTATATAACATGCTATACTGTTCCATACTATGCAATGCTACACATTGCTATACTGTACTATACCATACCATACTATACTACACTGTACTATACAACTCTATTTTATACATGGGGTATGCAGGGTTTTTTTTAATCTGAATTTATCAGAAATTACATTATACAAAGTAAAATTAAAGGTCTGTGCTATACTATTCCATGCTACTCTATACCATGCTATGCAATACTAGACTTTACTATACTATGCTATACTATACTATAATATACTATGCTGTACTGTACTGTAACATGCTATGCTATATTATATTATAGTGTATTATACTATATTATATCATTCCATATCTAAGAGTAGTAGTTTTAATTTGTAATATATAATTTCAGACAAGTAAATATTTTTAAGAACCTGCAGATCCCCTGTTCTTAGCGTTATCAGGCTGTGAGAACCTAAGCGCAAGTGAGGTGGTTAATAATTTACCCACAATGCAACACTGTAATTCATCTATGTGCACATTACATTCTACAAATCCCCAAACCCGCTCTGCTGAAGACGGCTCTGCACGCCAGACCTCAGCCTTCAGACGCTCGCCAGTAAATTATGCCAATAATGTCCTGGGTTTTAAGTGTGAAAAAACACTATAGAACTGATGGAATTTATAGACATTTTTTATCCTGTTACAAAAGTCTCAGTATTAGCCCTTCCCCTTATCTACATACACATCTTCTCCTTCTTTTCTGTGTGTCCTGATTGTCCTCCATCTTTCTTTTCTTTCTTTTTCGGTTTCTTTGTCTTTTCCCTCCGCTGGTCAGGAACAGTTTTGCTGTCTCTCAGCAAAATTGTTCTCTCTCTAGAGAAATTGATTTCTGCTGCATCTAACATGGTGAAAGCTCCGTGTGTGTGTGTGTGTGTGTGTATGTGTGTCTTTTTCTTTACCAGATCAGGCGTTTTTGCTGATCAGTTCTTTTCACGCTGCGTAAACATTCCCTGAGCTCCTTGCCTTTTTTTTTTTTAAATGTCATGCTCACCCCTGCCGCTAGTGGAGCCATAAAAATTTCATCTGCCTCGACACCTGTTCGATCGGCCGACCGCCAGGGCAAGCAGAGGAGACATGATGAAAAATTAAGTAGCCGTATGTGCTAAAACATTCATATCCAATCTTCAACTCGGTGTGAGCAGATAGGCCCAGATTCGAACCACCGAGCACCCTGGTCACAAAAAAAAAAAAAAAAACCTGTCTTTCTGTGGTGATTGCCACCTGGGATCTTTTTTATCTCACTTTTTTTCTTTCCTCCAGAAAACATGATCAAATACACAGGCAGCCCAGACAGCCTGCGCTCTCGTACACCCATGATCACACCTGACCTGGAAAGTGGAGTCAAAGTTTGGCACCTGGTGAAGAACCACGAGCACGGAGACCAGAAGGAAGGCGACCGTGGCAGCAAGATGGTCTCCGAGATTTACCTGACCAGACTGCTGGCTACCAAGGTGAGCTTTTTTCTCCACATCAGGCCCTGAAAGATGCAATGGATCAATAAAATGCACTTGTTTAGCACCCCATATTGTCTCTCTCAAAGTTACCTGGCTTATTCGCTGATCATTGTCGTTAATGATCATCATGAAAACTATTTCGTACTCACAAAATTGCAATATATTGGCGAAGGATAAATTGGATCGCTGTGCTTCAATCGGCCTCAGCTGGAGAAATATGGAGTGTTTAGTAGAGATCATTTATTTCAAATGCACACTATAATTTCTGCCAATTTGCTATTTTTAGTTATACAATCTGGGTCACAATTAACTGCAAGAGAATTAATCATGAAATTATACACTGTAGTTCTCTTGTAAATATCATATTGAACCAGGGACATTAATCTCCCTCAGGACTGGCTGCTATAAATGAGCTAGCAGGGCTAAGCCTCGCATCGATCATCATCAAAACATCAATATAAGGTTTTTTGTTATCCATATCAGACTTTTTTTGCTGTTAACAAATGTCCTGAGATGGATTATTTTGGATTTTTCTGGAACCGAGCACAACGCCACCACCAATGGTTGTAAGAAAAATGCACAGAATGGTCTGAAGAAGCGAGAAGCGAAGCTGGGGCTGATTTCTTTCTAGCCCCGACTGTAGATTCATGCAGCCTATCAGTGATGGTCGTGTCTGATGATGTCACAATTTAGTCAGACAGGATGTAGTCAGGAGCAAAATGTTTAAAATGTTTAAAAAAATGTTCACTCGATTGTGTGAACAGACACAAACAAGAAAACGGGATCAGAAATGGAAAACAGGGAAAAGGAAAGAAAGCAGAAAAGGCAGAAACATGAAAATTGCAACTCTTAGGAAAGAAGAAAATGTCATGAGAGAAAGAACAGCTTCAATACAGTGAGTAATGAGTGAGAATCTGTATCAGATGAGGAGACAGAACCAGAAAGTCAACCCAGATGTCAAAATAAAAGTACATAGCACAATTTGTCACAGTAACACTCCCTTTAGATTTGATGTCTGTCTGGTGCTGATATTTTTCAGACACGTCATCAGCAGTGATTGAGAAAGCGCACGTGAAAAACAGTGAATAAGGTGGATTATTTACTCTAACCTTTTTTTTTTTTTTTTTTTCCAAAATACCTTTGGAAGAGAAACTAAAAGTAGATAGAGTATACAGTAAATACACAAAAGGACAGACGACCGAACTGTAATTTTAGTGTTTTTCTTTTTTATCTGAATTAAAGGGACACAGCATTTCCATTTATCATGCTTGGTATTTGGAGGAAACTCTTAACTTTAGACCTCATGAATGCAGACGCTCATCTGTCTTTAAGCGTGTCGATGTGGGTGTGTAATATTTTTGCCCCATCGTTTTTATTATACCATCGACAACACTTCGTGATACTCAACACATATTATAATAGTTTCATTGTTGAGCTACGTTACAGATATTAGATTTAAGCCTCGCGGCTAATATCACGACTAGCCATCACTGATCCTGCTGTTTAATGTACATCTTCTCTTAATTGTGATTCTCAAGTTTGTACTAAATCTAATGGATGTGAGGCACTAGAACTTAATATGTAACAACAACTCATTTTTATTTCTACCACTTATGATTGATGTTATCCAAGAAGCAGAAAGAGTTTTTGCTATGACAAATCTCTTCATATGTATATGGGAATGTGTGAGCGTGTGTGTGTGTGTGTGTGTGTGTGTGTGTGTGTGTGGCTCCATCATCTGTCATTCTTGTGTTCTGTGTGCCAATAAGCACCTACGAGAAGCTCGAACACATCCAACACATACATTTCTATGAATGCCAGACAAATCACCAGCGCCTGCCTGATTCCCTGCCCAGTGTGTGGGCCGTGTGTCATCACTCAGATGGATTGTTTTTTGTTTAATAACAAGTTTATTATGCCGCCAGTTCTCTCAGTGAAAAATGATTGGTATGACAGTGCTGTAATTGACTGTTTCCTTTTTCACTCCTCCAGTAAACACCTTCAATCTTCCACAAGCGCTTCTTATTCGCTCCTTTACTGTCTCTGTATTCGAAAGAAATAAAGAAGCAGCAAGGGTTAATATCGCTCGCTTAAGGCTCACTCCCTACCTTTTTAATTCTTCCCCTACTGTGAGTGTTGCTCACTTTTTCTCTCTCTCTTTTTACTTCTCTGTATGTATTTAAACCTTCTAATTGAATAAAAGAAATAGAAAGAAATACCCACCAGGTTGCTTTTTCACGTCTGCCTGCTCAGCTCTGATTAGCATGCTCTTTTTTAAAGTTTGCACATCTTTAAAATGGCAGTAAATACCCGCCCTGGTTCCCCGTCGAGTAATGATGATGTCAGCTGTCACACGGGACATCTGTCAGAACCCTTAACGTGGCAAGCGGGAAATATGTATTTTTGTCTTCGTAGGGAAAAGATAAGCTGTCAGGAATGTGGGACACAGCAGAATTACTGCTGAGATTGTCAGCTAACAGGGTTTTTTTTTTTGGCTTATTCCCAGTCCCCTCTCAAGCAAAATAGGATTTTTGGTACTCATAAGCTAAGCTTTCTGATTTCCTCACTTTTTCACTTTCACTATCTCCCCTCCCCATCCCATCCCATCCTCTCTCTCTATATCTCTCTGGTTTCTTCTCTGTCGCTGCTTCACTTCCTATCAGTTCACGTAAGTGGATTAGATTCCATCTACTTCACGAATCCTTCAAGTTGACAACATTAAATGAAATTACAGGTCATTGGTGTGCCGTGGGCTGTAATCCAGCTGCATAAAGAGGCTTAGGCAGATTTGCCACCTGTTCCCAGATGGTATTAAGCATGATGTGCAAAAAAAGTGATTTCACAGTCATAGCGTTGTGGTTGTTGGTAAGGTAGATACACTGACATTAATAATACACTGACATCTAATAATAATAATAATAATAATAATAATAATAATGATAATATGAAGAACAATCGCCTGTATTCATAATGCATTATAAATGGGATGTAATGTTGGGTTACAAAGCATTTTAAAAAATCTCTGTTCATAGATAACTTCCTATGAACCCTGTATTCATAACGTCAGGTTACATAATGCTTTATAATATTTGTTAATTAAAAGATTTGCTAAACCATCATGTGCCTCCTATATTCATAATGTCAGGTTATATAACACTTCATAATATCTCTTTATTAAAAAAATGTGAAAACCTTCCTACGAATCATGTATTTATAATTCATTATTAATTGGACTATAAGTATATATAGTTACATGCATAACACTTTCGTAAGTGTTACACTTTCATGTTACATTATATATTTTATTAATATATTTTAATCTATGTTAATATTAGGTGTATAATATCTGTTTATTTAATAAAATGGTAAAACCTTCTATGATTTCTGAATTCGTAATGCATTATAATGTCAGCTTATATGTTTGCCAATTCCATGGGGGTGCACAAACTTTTGCATTTAAAACCTGTAGTTAAAATCGGTAATGACCTGTCGTAAGGCTCTATTTTGTGTTATCTACTTTAATAAACATTGGAGTGGAGTACAGTTTGAGAATCCAGGGGTGTATGTTATAATGCATTATAGCCTGTGATGTGTCATAACATACTCCCCCAGATTCTCAAATTGTACTCCACTCCACTGTTTATTAAAGTAGATAACACAAAATAGAGCCTTATAACTTTTAATGACTCCTGCATTATACAAGCATTATAATGTGTTATACCATCTGTAGTATATACAATAAGCCTGTATAAGGACCCATTAGTATTAAAGTTCCATACAGAATGCTGCCATACTACAACAACCTAATGACAGGTTACATAAGCATTATAACATCTACTGTAATGTTCTAGTGCACTGTAACACAAGCTCTCTAGTATACACTACAGATGGTATAACACCTTATAATGCTTGTATAATGCAGGAGTCATTAAAAGTGTTCCAGGAATAATATGTAGTATATTGTAAGAGTAATATTATAGAATGAAATGATAATCATTTTTAGCCTTAAACTAATTAAAGGGTGTTGATTCCGATTTGATTTTGAGGAGGTGTGTAAGTCATGTAAAGATAAAAAACGTATTAGAGGATACTTCATTAAAATATAGAAAAAATCTACACACACACACACCCACACACACACACACACACACACATATATATATATATATATATATATATATATGTGTGTGTGTGTGTGTGTGTGTGTGTGTGTGTGTGTGTGTGTGTGTGGGTGTGTGTGTTTATGTGTATATATACACACGCATATATATATATATATATATATATATATATATGAATAAATAAATAAATGAGTGAACTCATGATTATTTAATAAAAGTGCATCCATCGTATCCTCTTCCTTTTCTCTTTGTTTTTGTGGCTTCACAGGGCACGCTGCAGAAGTTTGTAGACGACCTGTTTGAGACCATCTTTAGCACGGCGCACCGAGGAAGCGCCCTCCCCCTCGCCATAAAGTACATGTTCGACTTCCTGGACGAGCAAGCCGACAAGCACGGCATCCACGACCCTCATGTCCGGCACACATGGAAGAGCAACTGGTCAGAGTCCACACATGAATATCACATTCACACACATACACATGCAATAACTTCATTAAGGCACATTCAGTCCCAAACATGATCTCTCTCAAAACCACATCACTCCGTCACTGGTGCATCTGTCAGCGCAGGCGTCGCTATGACGACGTGTGAGCGGTAAATCAATAAGGTCTGGCTAGAAATTCATTTCACCCTATCAATTTATTTCGATTCCTCTAGTGTGAGAGTGTGAGGAAACATATACAGAGGAAAAAAAGAGATAGAGAATTGGGTGGATGGATGGATAGAAAAAGAAGCTGTAAGACTCATTCTTCTTTAACCTTTACCCTCCCCGAGCCGGTGATCCGTCATGCATCACTCATGGTCGCCTCACTCACAGGACCATCACGCTTTAAAACTGATGTGTGGAATGGACAGCAGAGAGGATGATCAAGTCTATTCACTCAGTTTTATGGCCCTAATTTTTCCCTGTCTCTCTTTCACTGCCTCATTGGTGAGAGTCCTAAATGCATCTAGATTAGACATTAATGGAATCATTCTTACAAAAAAAAAAAAGGCAAAATGATAAATAGTCATTTTTATTTCTTACAAACACCCATTGTGCGCATCAGCTTAACGCTACCGCTGCGTCATTGCTTTTTTATCGTGCGTTGGAGCAGGTCTGTTTACTAAGACCGATATTCCTGCCGTGCCGTGGTTTTTCGCTGACATCTAATGTCTCTCGCAGTGGGGGAGAAAAGAGCTCCATCTTTAGGTACTGCAAAACAACAGACTCAGCCTGTTTTCATCTTCAGAGTGAAATATGCTGCTGTCTTCCAGGCCATTAAAGAAAACATCTCGCCCCAAAAATGCTAACGTGACTAACAGTCAGTGCCAGCTAGTTAGTTAGCGTGCATTTGTTTCACTCAAGCTAAATGGCCATTCGTTTATAATTAATAAATGTAATATTTTCAGGGGGACTGATGAGCCTGTGGGTTAGACCGTCTCTAACCGGTTGGACATCTGCTGCAGTCGGATATCCTGCTGGCATGAAAAAGCCAAAATTATATTAAATTAGATTTAGCAATTATACTGTGTAGAGCTTAACTACAGGTGATGGGCCATTCCACCAAAATAACAGCCTATAGTACTCTCTGAATACATGAGTGCAAAAGTTTACACACCCCAATGGATTTTGAATGAGTGCACAATATACATACAGTTTGTTTTTACCATGAAATATTCTTAGGAACAGAGGTACAGTTTTTTCCATTCAGAATCCATTGAGGTGTGCAAACGTTTGCACTCATAAGTATAGTACTCTACTGGTGAGTGCAAAAGTTTGCACACCCCAATGGATTTTGAATCCATACTGTATGTATGTGCAAGATATACATACAATATGATTTTAACTCAAAATTATTTTTTAAAAAAATTGTAAAAATACATGTTCCTGGTTCCCATTCAGACTCTACTGGGGTGTGCAAACCTTTGCACTCATAAGTATATTACTCTACAGTAGAGTTGCATACCCCAGTTGATTTGGAAAGACAGGAAAATGTACCCCAGTTTTAAGAATATTTCAGAGTAAAATCAAACAAAATGTATGTGCATCTTCTACATACATCAAGCAAAATTAACAAAAAATGTCTTGAGCACGGTGCTCTGTGTCCCATCCACAATGTACTGCACCCAGTGTTCCCAGGATAGGCTCCAGATCCACAGTGACCCTGACCAGGATAAAGCGCTCACTGAAGATGAAAAATGAATGATGAAGGAACGTGTGTAGAACCTCAAGTACTAAATGTCAACGCTATAAATTACATTTCTGCAAAATGTTTTCCTCATTTTGCACTAAGGTTATGGAAACATTTGCAGGATCGCAGCCACATTGAACCAGCATAGCAGCCTCAGCAGCCCGTGGCACTGAAACGTTCAATTCTTTTGCCAAAATTCATGGGGGGTGCAAAAATTTGGATGCATCCAGCTGAGTAATAATGATAACCTCCAAGATCTCCAACTCTAGTTGGGTCTAGATTTCAGTCGAAGCTTGTACTATTCACACTGATTCCACTTTACAATTTCTATTTCACCAAAGTCTCAAATTATACCATTTCCCCAATTTGTCCTATGTGGAATAATCCAGAATTCACTTTCCAGTTCTTCTTTTATTCGGCTATGATTTTGTGACAATGTTGTAGACGTGGGTATGAGAATGCTTCTCTCTCTCTCTTTCTCCCTGCTGCACTTCACACCGCATCCACTTTACTGCAGTGTCCTTTCTTATTCCCCTCGTTCTTTTTCCCTTTTTTTTTTTTTTGTTGCCTATGACAAAAACAGCACTGCCTGGAAAATTAATGAGCACGCTGCAAACAGAGCGAACACTGACCCCCACCTCTTCCATCCCACACACACACACACACACACACACACACAGGCGCACCTACCTGGATCATTTCCATTCACTTTAGTGCAAATAGGCCGGGGAATAAAGCAAGCTTGTATATGTTTATTGCTTTAGACAGGCACAAAAGGTGCAGGGCAGCCAGCAGATACAAACAAGCCAATATGATTCACGTCAGCAAAGTGCCCTCACCCAGAAGCGCAGCCTCACCCTGAGGAACAGCAGGCCCCTGTTTCCCCTATTTAAATTCACACTCTTTTTCTTTAATTTGTTTGTTTTATTCGGCTGAGCATGCAGATATACAGAGCACCAGCTTGTTCTGCACATGTTTCTGCTGTTTCACAGTAACCAGGTGTTTATGCTAAAAATGTGATGATCATTACAAGCCCAATAGTTTAAATCTGTGTATTAAGGGTCAGTTTGTGACTTAGCTATCGAGTATATTCTTTT
The DNA here is from genome assembly GCF_027358585.1 of Pangasianodon hypophthalmus. Classification (NCBI taxonomy): domain Eukaryota; kingdom Metazoa; phylum Chordata; class Actinopteri; order Siluriformes; family Pangasiidae; genus Pangasianodon; species Pangasianodon hypophthalmus. The sequence continues at coordinate 4,749,156 of NC_069727.1, forward strand.
TCTCTAGCTAGGCTGGTCTATACCTGACGCCTGACTTTAACATTGTTCACACACTCACCTGCATAGTGGAGGATTAACAGTGACATCCACTAGATGTCACTTCAGAGCCAAAATATCCTCAAAACATCCCTGTCTGTCTGGTTTCCAATTAAACTCTAAAATGTTTACTGATTTCCTGCACATAAAAAAAAAGTATGTGATATTAAACATCCTGCGAGCTCTGTTCAAACTGTCCGTCGTCGTTGTGATTGTTGTCATGAGCTGTGTCTCAAATGGAAAACTCTGACCTTACTCTGAAAAGTGTTTACTCATCTAGTAAATCTAGAAAGCTGGTACTCAGAAAGATCAGTTTTGTAATAAGAAACTGAAATAATACAAAAACCAGTTAGTGTTAGCACGCATTAATGGTCTATTTACCCCACTATTTACTTTGCTACTGCACTGCGCAGAAGCATAGCTTTAACTTCTGAGGTCGTGCACAAGCGAGATGTGTTGAATTGACTAGAACTTTTCTATTTATCTATTAAAGTTTCTTCTCAGTATGACCCAGTCTGGCACATCAAGAGCGGTTTAGCTGATGCTGTTATTCTCTGCAATTTAAAAAGAGCACTTAAAAGCATGCTGAAAAGCTTGACTCGTCCTCCATCTTTCTGAAATTGGCCTCAAACCCTCCTGTCAGCTGCTGTGGACACAGTGAGCTTTGTCTTTATGATAATTGGTGTGTTGGCTCGCCTTCCAGCATCAGCATTAGCTTTATACCTTCAACCATAAATCAGAGGATTTCAGCTCTAGTAATAACGCTGATCTCCACTAAAAGTTGATGTATGATAATGACTGATAACGTCATGCCGGTACACAAAGCATGATTCATTTGTTTAAAAAAAACAGGCTACAACTGAGTGGCTCAGTATAACCAAGTTAAAAAAAATACACACTTACCTACTAGTTTTACTGCAGTTGCAGAATAAATTCAGAGTAGTCACTGAATAAAATGTGTATTATTTAGATAAACCAGTTGAGATCAGTACCTGAACAATATACTGGGACATTAAGAGGATAACATTAATCTAACGTTTAACATTCTCTAAATCAGTCTATTTGATTGTTTAACATTTAAAATAAAGATATAGTTATCCTTCCATTTTTCTCAAACCAGTTTAGCCAATTAAATTGAATTGAATTGAATTGAATTGTGCCCCTTTTTAATCTCATTCTGAGTCTTTAGTGAAGCCTGTTACACATTTCCTCCTCTGTAGCTTTAAAAATGCTAAAAATGTTGCCATGTAGCTTTCATGCTAACTCCAAATCTTTCCTTCCACCAAATGCTGCATGTAAATTGTTTTCACTCACCTGATCTGCAGTCTGTAACTGAGTATTTCCTGCCACCCAGTGGACATGTGGACACATAAATAAATAAATAATAAATGTTTATTCGATGATACAGAACATACTGACTCTTTAGTTAAAGGTATTAAGCTTGAGAGGTTAAATAAATGTGTCTTATTTTTGGTGGAAAATCAGCAGCATGTAAATCATACAAGACAATGAGGATGATGTAAAGTAAGAATGAGATGTGTACAAATACACACACACACAGATAGATAGATAGATAGACAGACAGACAGACAGACAGGTAGATAGATAGATAGATAGATAGATAGATATAGTAATGATAATAATGGCCAATTAATAGTAATATTAACAGTGATGATAACAATTTTGCAACACCTTCATGTGTGTGTGTGTGTGTGTGTGTGTGTGTGTGTAAAGGTCGTGTGCAATATGTTTTCAGCACTGCTAAGACAAATAGAGGAATAGTGAAAGTATCCATGTCTGATAAAGTGTGTACCTGTGTGTTTTTTTCTCCTCTCAGCCTACCTCTGAGGTTTTGGGTGAACGTGATTAAAAATCCCCAGTTTGTGTTCGACATCCATAAGAGCAGCATCACGGACGCCTGCCTTTCTGTCGTGGCGCAGACCTTCATGGACTCCTGCTCCACATCTGAGCACCGCCTGGGTAAAGACTCGCCCTCCAACAAGCTGCTGTACGCCAAGGACATCCCCAGCTACAAGAGCTGGGTGGAGAGGTGAGAGCAGACCTCAGTCAAGTGTGTGTGTGTGTGTGTGTGATTTTATTATTGACAACCTCATCTCTAGAAAACAGGTCAGTGAAAGAGATACGAGTGCGTGTTAGTGTGTTGGTGGTTTGCATTACAGCATGTTTGCACCCCATCGCCCGTATCACACTAATAGCACTCTCATATATTGACTGGGTTCATAGAATTCAAGTGCTTTAATTGCTATAAAGCTGTGGATTCGTGGTAAGCTCAGAGACTGTATGTAATAAACTACAGTGCAGCGTGTGGGAGCCTCTGGGAAATTTCTATGATTGATGACCAGCACATTTCGACCTAAATGAAAAAAAGTATGTAGATATTTAGCATTGTGCTGGCCCGAATACACACAGCTTCCTGGTGTTATGTCTGTTTAATAAAAGATGGCGAGTCGGCTGGCAAGGTGCCGTGAAAAGTTGTGTAAAAGACTGCCGTGGGAAATTTTTTCCCCACTTGTTTTAGGATGTAAAAGAAAGAGAAGGAGGGGATTTGAAAAGGTACACGATCTCATTGCATGCAGGTGCCAAAGAAGAAGAAAAAGAGCTTTCCAGGAAGAAATGTACATCAGTGGTTGCTAAATTGCTTTTTAAATTATTAATGCAGTTCTTTGTTTATTTATATATGCAGTGAATAAAGTCGGGAAGTATGAGGAAAGGCAATAAATATGCAAACATTTATTTATTTATTTGGCTGATATTAACCGAAATGAGGGCCATGTCTCACATACATTTCACAGAAAGGCTTGTAGCTATAATTGCATCCATGGCAGATAAATTGCTGCTTTGATTGCTTTCGTATGGAGCGAGTGTTTCGCTGCCGCTGCACTGATCTCGCCTCTGGCACAAATAACACGAGTGCGGCTCCAACCGATGGACGGTGACAGCAGCAATCAGCTCAGGAACTTTTACCACACACATTCAAAGAATGCTTTATAGTTATTCTGTGTTTTTTAGTCAGAATTATTGGCACCCTTGATAAAAAAATGAAGTGAAAAGGAATATACTAAATGTATAACACACAAAAAGTGAAATTTAGATCTTCAGCATACAGAGGCATTGTGTGTACATTTTTATAGTAAAACCAATTTTCTTTCAAACATAAATAGCTTTTAAGAGTGATTTTAAAATTATTGGCACCCTACAATGAATTTAATACTTAGAAATGCCTGACCAACACTGAACCTGTCCCTGTAATACAAACATGTGTCAAAGGTGTCAAACATTATAAAAAGGCTTGATAAAAGTTCTAATCAAACCCACCAAATGAATTTACAATCTGTGTTCTAAATTAAATTCATCTCTCAAAAGAGAGCTAGTCTCTGCTATTCCACTAGGGGGCAAACTAGAGCAATAATCTCAGGGCTGTGGACCTTTTTCACACTCCCGTGTTTTTTTCCTAACGCGGAAGCATACCTCGGGTGAGATAGTGAACAACGAGACCAAATACAGCTCGCAATCACTATAGCGTCCCTAAAATTCACAAATAATTAAAGTGAAGATCCGTACTTGAGCTTTCACTTATTTCCCACCATTGTGCTTGTGAGAAAGAAACGGCTTTGTGATATTCACAGGGACGGGGATGAGCATTTTAAGCACCAACATGTACAACTGTAGCCAGCATTTTAAAGAATCTGACTACTCAAAAACCCACTTGACATAAACGCCTCAAACATGGGACTGTAGGAAATGTTATAAAATAAAATTAAAAAATGGACAATTTGATTTCTTGGTAATTAATTGTCTGATTATCTGTTTTGTAGATGATATACTGTATGTTTTACATCCAACAAATATATCCAACAAATATTTCTGTATCATTTTGGTGTACTATCTTTTTGGAAGAGCAATCCATGACTAGGTCTTAACCTCCTGGCAGAGGCAACCAAGTTTCAGCATCAATCTTAACAAAGTCTCTGCGCCACCAGCCACAAAACAGCACTAATGATCCATCACCAGATTGTACAGCATGTTCTTTTCATATAATGGTGCCCTTTTTCACATGTCGATGGTGTTGATGGCCAGACAGTTCGATTTTACTCTCATTTGACCACAGATAGTTCCACCTGTAGTTCAGATGAGGCTTTTATGAGCTGCATTTCGTAAATTTTTCTCAAGTACAGCTGAAAAGTGGTGGCTAATAGTTGATTTGAAACTTGACACACCCAAGAATCAACCTGGGGCTAAGATGAGACGCAATCCATCACGAAAGAAGCTTTTTGTAATCGTGATCTTTTTTTTGTTTTTGCATACCTCCCCATCTTCCTGTTTTTCATTTTCTGTGTTTAATTTGTACCATGGACTGGCATTACATTCGGAGTGTATTCCCGTCTCATGCCTAGTGTTCCCGGGACAGGCTAACCGGAAGATGAATGAATGAATGAATTTATTAGTTCGTGTTCATGAAGGGTGCCAATAATTTTGAAGTTGACATTATGTAGTATCTTCTATAGATGGAGAATGGAGGGTCTTGTCTCTGCTCTCTCTCTCTCTCTCTCTCTCTCTCTGTCTGATTCTCATGTTGAACACTCTCTTGGATTGGGCTGATGAAAGCCCCATGGTGCACTGCAGCATACGCCTGACACTCAAAGTGGTCACAGGGATCCAGCGTGCTGTGAATTAGAAACACACACACACACACACACACACACACACAAAGTTGAGGTGTCCACGAGTTGGCTCAGAATGGGAATTAAAAATGTAAATGACCTGCCGTAATTAAAGAGTTGACAGTGACACTGCAGCTGCTGCTGACAGTGACGGATTGCTTCGAGCTTCGAGCCTCCTGAACACAGAAGGTTGTGTGTGTATCTGTGTGTGTGTGTGTGTGTGTGTGTGTGTGTGTTTACATGCATGCTTGCATTAAGCACTCTTTAGGTATTCCTGGCATTCCGTAGCCTTTTTTCCGATGCTTCTAAAACAGCTTTTGAAGGACAGCGACTTATTAACAGTCACCACCATTCCCTGGCTACTGAAGCTGTGCAGTCACTGAAAGTAAATATAAGATTCCTGAAGACGAGATAGCCGTCAATCAAAGTGTCCACGCTTCCCTGTAACACTGTGAGCCTAAAGGACAATGAAAAGAAGAGAAGAAGTGGATTGTTGCTTTTACTTCACACAAGTCGCTCTGTCCTCAGATGCCTAATCAATCTGTATATTGGTGTGTGTGTGTGTGTGTTCTTTCAGATACTACTCGGACATCAGTAAGATGCCTGCCATCAGCGACCAGGATATGAACGCTTACCTGGCTGAGCAATCCCGTATGCACATGAACGAGTTCAACACCATGAGCTCCCTCAGTGAGATCTACTCATACGTGGGAAAATATGCAGAGGAGGTACGTGACTTACTTCAACAGCTTATGTAACAGTGTTCAAATTAGTATTCAAATTCAAATTCATCAGTGTTTATCAGTGTGTTTGCACTTCTGAGCTGTTGCAGGCCACCTAGACCTAAAACTCCTACTTACAATATGCTCCAACTTACTGTTTACTTATTAGAACCGGAAATAATATACACAAACACAACTCAGCCTAGAGGAGGCTGTTCACTGAAAGTCAGTGACTGGGTAAGGAGCGCATTAGTCAGAGAAGCAACTACGTGGTCAGGAGTAACTCTGAAGAAGATGGAGAGATCCACTGCTCGGTTAGGAGACAACCATAATGTAGCATGCATAATCCATAAAGAGTGGAGAGCCATATGAAATCCTGTTTAGGTTTTGCCAAAAGACATGTTGGAGAAACAGAGATAAAGGTTCTCTTGTCTGATGAGACCAAAACTTGAACTTTTTGGCTTTGCGTTTGGTGGAAATTACGTTTGGTGGAAACCCAACACTGCTCATCAGCCTGAGAACAACATCCATACAGTGAAGCATGGTGGTGATAGCATCGTGTTGAGTGTTACCACTGGCTGCTTGGGTGTATCTCTTTACCCGGTTACTAACGTTTGATGGATGGCCTCGCAGTTGTGCTATGGCCGTAACATTTTTTTTTAATAATAGATTTGGGCAGATCTGACTAGCGAAGCAACAGCATGGGTTGTTAAAACAAAAAACACAGGACATTTAAATATATTTGCTTACTCTCTGCTTCAAGTACAAAACAGGTGTGGCTCAGAGGCTCTACTTTAAACACTGTACTTTAAATTGATGTGTCTTATTTACAACCCTTAAATGAATCAATAATGGTTAAGCGGTAAAAGATAACCGTTGTCACCATTCAGTCATGTTAGTCGCTCATCCAGACCTTTGTAAGCAAGGAATTTTATGTAGCTGACCTACATAAATTTTAGTTTAAGAGAATTACGAGTTAATTCTATGCTGGGGTTAAATAGCAAGCTGTTCATTGTGGATCACATTTTCAGCGAAATCCCTCAAATCCCCAGTGATTAATTGGCTCCTACTTGTGTCCAGCTGGACGTAAATGAACACCGTAGGTGTTAATACAGCACTTTAGGTGCTAATCCAACACTGGGGAGTTTGCTGTGTGGTTCAGTTGGAACTGTCACAGCTAGTGTATAGTTACAAAAAAATACAAGAATTTAGAGAACAAAATTATATACAGAGAGCTGTATTTTTCTATACTGATGTCATTTAGGGGAAAATTTGGCATGTAGGGTTTTTTTCGTCGTGTGGGTGATATGGACTCTGATCTTCCGGCAGATTGTGTGCGCGCTGGAGGAGGACGATGGTGCCAGGAAACAGAGACTGGCCTTCAAGCTGGAACAGGTGGTCGCCTTCATGAGCCTGGAGAGCTGAGGACCACGTTTCCCAGAGCGCACTGGGACCGCCGTCAGAAAACTAGGGAAAAAAAAAAAACCGAGCCGTGCCTGAGCACCTGTACATCTTCTGTTTTCTCGCAAACTTCCTATCAACCAAGCAACCAAGATTCCGTATCACATTAAAGCTCTGCTTCCTAGATGACTAGAAACGGGCCAAGGAGCTGGAGACTGCTACGTTACCCATGATGCAACAGGGAGGGAGGGAGGGTTGGGTCTCTGAATGTGCTGCCTGTGAAATCCTCTCTCCTTCCCCTGGGAAAATGTTAAAAAAAAAAAAATAATGTTACGTTTATGTTGCCTTTAAAAATATAGCTGTTAAGCAAAGTGTTTCACATCCACAACGTTGGTGTTCTCATCTTCTCGACTAGGGTTGTGTGTGACACTACGATAGAGTCTAAATGTAGTACCAAAACACAGAAAGAACACACTTTTGGTACATTATCTGACCAGAAAAACTTGAAGTTCATTGAGTTTACAAGACAGAAAAAGAAAAAAAGACACACTGGGAACATTCAAAATGGAGTTCTTGGCACGTCTGGGACGCTGACTGTCTGTGGCACATTACCAAACTGGACCTTAAGTTACGGAAACGAGCGCAAGAAAAAAATATTACAGGTTTGATCACCTCTGATGAAAGCACACACACACTCACACACACACACACACACCTTAGTCCAGCTGTGAGGGCTTCCTCTGGGCTTTTTTTTGGGTGAGGTTTAAGGATCACCATCCTCTAAAACAAGCACATATTCTGTAGCTGCCTCAGATTCATAACCTCTACTAGAATTAGTCGCTGATACGGGGATTGTTGTGTTGTGTGTAAGAAATGAGTCGTTCACTGCCACAGAGTTTGCAGTTACACAAATTACATGAGGAATGAAAAAAACCAAAGGAGATGATGTGATGAAGTGATGAAGGTGCCCATTTTTTTAAGTGGCAGAAACCCAGACACGCAACCAAAGGTCTATCTGCTATCTGATCCTCGGACAAAAAAAACGTCCTCGTTGGTAAGACTTTGTTTGTACACGTGAGGAAGCCTGTGTAACGTGGACACTTCTTTGGCAGCATCCTCAGCTGGGGAAATCTTTAAAAAAAAACAAAAAGAAGTCCCCGAACAGCAACCTGTGACAGAGACTCTGAAACGATGGACAAAAAAAAGTGATACAGACACCTCTGAAGCACCGTTCTGTCCTTCAGCCTCTGACCTTTGACCTTTCTTTTGCCTTGACAGAGTGCTCCATGTGGTGATTTGAGACCAATGTGTGGAGATCCACCTTTGGGTACTTTATCGGCTTTTTTTAAGCGCATGTACTTCAATTTAAACTTGATTAAAAATGAAAAAAAAAAAACAACGGAACCTTAGAGAAAAATAAGCCTTGCTAAAATGATGATGTGGATGTGTTCTTTTCTTTCTTTTGCTTGGAAGAACAAGACAGGGAGATGAAAAAAAAAAAAAAATTAAAAAGCGACCATCTAAAGCCACAACTTCTGTTAAGGTGGAACCTTTATCCGACTCAGCCGGTCATCCTCATGTTTTCGTGAAAGTGTTAAATAAACAGTTATAATACTGCTAATAAGATCATACCGTAATCGAGTATAGTATATTATACCCTTTGCATGTTGACCTATTTGGATGTTATGAAATGAAACTGCCTTGCAATCGAAGCTATTTATCTGATACTACTAGGAATTTCTGACTTTTAAGAAGAATCGTTTTGTTTAGATGATCAACAGTTAGACGTCACGTCAGCAATCATCTGTCATGAAGAAACGTCACAGTCCCTCAGGTAGATTATTTAGCCGTTAGCCGTTATCGTCCATGTTCACGTTGAACAGCTGCACAATACACATTACTATTACTGCTGCACCATGAAAAACATGCAAATGCACCTTTCGATTTTTTTATACGCCATCCTACGTCGATTTCCTGACCAGGACTGTTTACTGACATTTTTTATCTTATTTTTTTAAGTAGCTATTTTTATTTTTGTGGTGCTTCACTCTTAGAAAAAAAAAAAAAGATTTGGATGGTTGTTATGTAGTTCACAGTTCGATTCAGAAAGCTTATTGTCATTGTGTTACACACAGTGAAATTAGTTAGTTACAAAAATACTTCAAAACAAAAAGGACAATAATTACACAATAAATGTCGTTACAAGAGAACAAGAGTACAAAAACAACACAAGTGCAAAGTACAAGACATATATAAGGCAACTGTTGTACTTGTGATAAGGGTTCTTAAAAAGGTTCTCGTTTGGAACCCTTGCTGATTGTGAATAACTCTGTTGTCGGGTTCTACGCAGAACCTTTCATACAACCGAAGAATCCTTAAAGCATATAATCCTACAAGAAGCAGCCATTTTGTAATAAACAAATAAACTTACATTTTATTGGTCACAGTGTAGCTTCAACAGCTGAAACAAGTTAAACGTTTCAGAGCAATGAGTGACGTCAAGCACTTTTTTTTTTTTTTAACCTCCTGACCAATCAGGTCGCAAGAGAAAAACAAACATAAAGGACAAAGTGCTGGGGAAAAAATGACTGCTGTTAGAGAGCGAATATGAGGAGATTTGCAGACGATATATTGAATTGAAAATATTTCATCGCCAGTTTTCCAATTAAAAATAAAAACCTGTGCAGGTTTAGGACGTAAGTCACACAAGCAGCTCAAACTCTGAATCTCCAGCGAAGAAAAACAACCTCCTCATCACCAGAGTTACACCAAACTTCATTTCAGCTCCATTACTGACACTAATAAATCGAATCTAGACAGAAAGCTAGGATAGTCACGTAGCTGATGCCAGCTAGGGCTGGGAAGAGCGTTGCTATGGTTACAATTTTCATATCAGCCAAAGAAAACAGTGTGAAAACAGCTTAAAGGAACCTTAGGCCTAAAAATGTAACCTTTAATTTCAAAAAATATCATGAATATAGTCTAATTTATCTAATATTTTTCATTATAGGATTATTATAAAATAAATATGATTATTAAACCTAGGACAGTGTTACTTATTTCAAGCTTGTAATATCTCATTTTTATTGCAGATACTTGTGCTACTTTCTAGAAATAAGACACTGTCTGACAATAAAACAAGTTTGAAATATAGTGAAAATGTCTGAAAAATAAGGTTTAATAATTGTATATTTGGTTTATGGTTTATTTTAATCACATAATGAGATATTTTTTGATAAATTTGACCATACTCAAGATGTTTTTTTATGTGGTAAGATTTACCCTTTGGCGTGCTAAACCTTTTTTTTTTCTAAGAGTGTACTGGTTACAATAAAGCACCAGCTGAATGTAAATAATTTAGGTCCTGAATGACTTTGCGTAGAAATGTAGTGAGTTTTCGTTTGGTTCGTAATTCTGTTTCGTTCTTGATTTCATGCCTGTGACTGGTTTGAGCTCGAGTCTAAAACACTTTGAGCTCGAGTGTCTTGAAGAGTCACTGAAACACACAGAGGTATCAGGAGGCAGAGCTCTGACGCAGACTTTCTGATGTCCTGATGTAAAAATATCCAACAAGCAGTCCTGCTTTACATTTGACGCACTGAAAAAAACGTAAATGTGAAACTCATGAGTCACTGATTGTGAAGCTGCCTGTGCTGAAGAAGGCTTGCTGTCCAATATTCAATTGTGGATTGTTATTCTTTAGTCTAAAGCGAGAGCAGGATTCAGATCAACCGTCAATCACAGTATTTACTTGAAAAATGATCTCAAATCCGTTTAAAACAAAGCGACTGCCTCCATGATACGCCTGTGTCCTGTTTTATATCCATCTTTTACGTACTGCCACGTGTTGTTGGCTGAACCCCAGCCTTCTGTCTGTCTGTCTGTCTGTAACGGACCTGATAAAGCTTCCACCTTTAACATTTTGTAAGACTTAAAATGTCCTTCTAGCTCAGTGTTATAGCAGGTGTTTCAGAAACCCGTTAGAAAAGACTTTTACTATTTCCATATCGGATGAGAGATAACAGAATTATCCTAACAGGAAGAGGAGGAGGAGGAGGAGGAGGAGGAGGAAGAGGAGGAGAAGTGAGACGGGCGGAAAGGCGAGCTTCTCTAACTTTGTTATAATTAATTGTATACCTGTGTATGTAAATATAATGCATTCCTATTTTGCAGTCAAGGACAAAATACTATTTGTAAAATAGAATAAACTTTATTATGAAAAATGTGCCTTTGTTTAAGTGTGATTTCGTATCCGCAAGCTTTAGCATGCCGAAATTGAAATGAAATAATGTGCAGAATATCAGATAGTATGTCCAGATATAACGTCATCCTCGTACACTCTGAGAAACGACGTTTCCACCCTTATGAAAAACATTTACAGTTTATTATGTAAGGAATAAAACACTTTAGGAGGTGGTGTAACGGAAAAATAATCAACAATCATATCCTAAAGTGTTTTATATCCTGTATACAATATACACTCAGAACATTTTATCTAGCATTCTCAGTCATATTTTGAAAAAAAAAAATGTTTTTTTAATCCCCTCTACACAAATTACTATGATTTAATATGAGAAATCATTCCAGACTGGTCTCCGTCATGTGACTGGGGCAGAACTAAGTACTCTGAATATTAGTGAGTGAATTGTTAATAATGAATTATTGTCACCTTTCAAGAGAAAAATTTTAAAAAACTGGAAGATAATGATTATACAGAGTCAAGCAGGTTAAGAAATGAGTAATGATTGCACTACGAAACATCATTCTCAGAAGAGTTTGTTGTTTTGTAATCGTATTCTCTGTTCTTCTCTAAGAAAAATACACTTAACAAAATTATTTGCACCCCTGAACAGGTATTTCAAATAAATGCAAATACAGTGTCATATGTGTAAAAAAAAAAAATAATAATAATAAAAAAAAAAGTTTAGTTTCTTTACACTAGCTCTGACCAAATATGAGGGTGAAGAGTGTAAAATCCCTTTATTTCTTTTTCAAGGATGAAAGGTGCAAAATCTTCATCAGTGTGGGGGAGAAACACTGCAAAAGATGATAGCAAGAAAAAAAAAAATCTTGATAAAGGGAAAATATATAATATTTCTCATTATGAAAATATTATATAACAAATATAAGACCAGTAACCCTATTTCTAGACATATTAACTCAAGCTTAAATTGTTCTAATTGATTGGCAGATAATTTTACTTCCTTCTAGAAATGCTTGAAATGAGTAAAAATATTTAGAAATAGGCCTAATAAGCTTATATTTATTTTAAAAACAATATAATAATATATAATATAATTATTAAGTAAATCAATGAGACTGATGGTTGTTAATCTGCACAACTCAGTTAATAGATATAAAAATACGTGAGAAGTTAAAAATATAAGGACAATAATAAGATTATTTAAATGTCGGAAAGATGATGCATGGCCCGTTTTAATCCCTGCTCTTTCTCAGAGCACTACGACTCACCAAGCCTCATTGGAACTAAAATTAAAATCAGATGATCAGTGATCATATGAGACCAAAAATCAAATTTGTTTCCCCACTTTCTCCCCAGTTTGGTCACCTGCCATTTCCCACCCAGCAGCCACCTCTTCCCTATCACACGTCACCTACCAATCTGTTAGGGTGAAGGTTAACACATGCTTCCTCCGAGACACGTGAAGCAGCCAACTGCATCTTTTCAAACTGCTGCTCATGCTGCGTCATGGGGCAGACTAACACACTCGGAGGAAAGCGCTATCCGTCGTCTTCCTCATACACGAGCTCACAGATGCCTGTGATTGGCTAGTGTCACTGTGATTGACAGGAGAGAGAGAGAGAGAGAGAGAGAGAGAGAGAGAATGCACCTCCCACACAGAGAGCAAGGACAATTTTGCTCTCTTGGACTCCTGGTCACTGATGGTTGTAGCATTGTTGGGATTCAGACTTGCGCTCAAAAATCAGCTACGAACGTCATTGGTATGTTCGATGAAAAAAGCGGACTGTATTGTAGAAAAACTTCCCACATCTACTGTAAAACACGGCAGTGGATCATTGATGCATTAGGACTTTCTGCAGCACGTGTGAAGATTGATACCATCATGAATATGGTGACATCATGAAGTACAGGATAATTCAGTCCAAAAACGGGTTGCCTCTGCCAAGAGGTTAAGACTGGCCCATAATTATATATAGAATGATAGATAAACATAATGACACTAAACTAACAGTTGTGAGATACAAAATCAGAGTTTTGCAATGACCATTTAACACTTTTGGTGTGAACTGAAAGCACAAACCCAAGAATATAAATAAGATTGAAATATCCTGCATGGAGAAGCGCACCAAGATTCTCTACTAGTGTCTTCAGCCTTGCTAGACATCACAGGAAGTGACTCTCTGCTGTTCTTTTCTCCTGAAAATATTTCACTAAATATTCATTTTAGGTGATTTGATAAATTGGAGTTGGGAGTTTTGAAGAAAATAATAATGTTCTACTTATTAAAACATAACTTATTCAAGTATATCTGGTGTTCCTTATATTTTAAGCTCAAAATATCACTCATTATTCATTTTAAATATAAATCACAAAAGGAGGTTTTTCCTACATCTCAGAGACTGACAGATTTCCAACATTAAGGAGAATAAAAATCTGCTGATAATTATATTTAATTATAATAATCACCATTGATGGCATTGGCATATTTATTATTATTATTATTATTATTATTATTATTATCCATATTGTTTTAAGTGTTATTTTGGGGTGATTTTCAAACATATAACAAACTTATATTTCCCTTGTCACTGGAATGTAATTCACATTTGAAGAGTTTAAGCTGTTAGCAGTGACTTGTCCTACTCTATACACATCATTGAGCGCTAAAAGTTGCCCATAAATTGGAAAAGCAATCAACAGAGTCAAAAGCAAAACCTTTGAGAAGACAAATTTAAAGGAAATTAATATTTTCAACTACATTTGGTGCTTAACGTACTGTGAAGATCAGTTTAAAGGAAAATTTAGCTTTAACCTCTTCATTGAGTCCTCAGAATAATGTATGCAGAATACATGAAGTGTTAAAAAAGCATTTCCAAATAGTGAGTATCTGTCTCCCTCTAGTGGATAAACTGAATACAACAAGCAGAATTAGGATAATGATGTAATAAGGCATGGACTTTGCCTTCTGCATAAACTGTGGTGTCCTAACACACTTTTGAAATGAAGATGTGTCTACTATATTCCACCAGTTCCTATTTTTTAAAATCCTCTTAAAATGGAGGACCTTATTTTATTTTAGTGTGATAGGAGTTACATGTGTTATATCAATATAACCATTTTTCTTTGCACAAGTAATACTTTTGAATCTGGAATTTTTCGATTTCTGACACTTCTGTCCTATGCATGACACAGTGCAGCAAAGTAACTTCCTCTCACCTAAGAACACTCTATGGCCAAAAGTATGTGGACACCTGATCATCACACCCATATGCGGTTCTTCTCCAAACTGTTGCCACAAAGTTGGAAGCACACAATCATATAGAAAGTCTTTACACGCTGTAGCATTACTTCACTGGAACTACAAGGGCCAAACCTGTTCCAGCATCACAATGCCCCTGTGCACAAAGTGAGCTCCATGAAGACATGGTGTGTGAAGGTTGGAGTGGAAGAACTCGAGTGTCCACATACTTTTGGCCAAATAGTGTAGAAGGCTTCAATTTGAAACCGAAAGATATTCTGAGGACTTTCCCGTGTTGGAAAATGCAGAAAGAAATCTACCAAAAATACAGAAAAGACATACATTTAGGGACCAAATAAAGGTGGACCAGGGTGGGACCAAATGTGAAAGGAATGAAACACTATGGGGAAGCCTGTTCGAGAAAAATAATCAAAACTTTAGGGCAGTGGTGGCTCAGTGGTTAAGGCTCTGGGTTACTGATCAGAAGGTCAGAGGTTCAAGCCCCAGCACCACCAAGCTGCTACTGTTGGGCCCTTGAGCCCTTAACCCTGTCTGGTCCATGGGCACTACATCATTTCTGATCCTAACAGGCTGGGATATGCAAAGAAAAGAATTTCACTGTCCTGTAATGTGTATGTGAGAAATAAAAGCTGCTGCTTCTTCTAACAACAAGGTGGTTTCTAATAACAGCACATCCCAAAATGTAAGATTTGCCTTATATCACAGGAATTTTCCAACAATTTGTAATTTTTTTTTTAATTTATTAAACACATCATACTTTTTATTCATTTATAGTAACATTTAATGTTGTGGAACATCAATGAGACAGGTTCCTCTTATCAGGATCTTGGTGCACATTCCACAAGTAGCAGCCACCTCTTCCCTATCACACGTCACCTACCAATCTGTTAGGGTGAAGGTTAATACATGCTTCTCATGCTGCGTCATGGGGCAGAGTAACACACTCAGAGGAAAGCGCTATCCGTCGTCTTCCTTATACACGAGCTCACAGATGCCTGTGATTGGCTAGTGTCACTGTGATTGACAGGAGAGAGAGAGAGAGAGAGAGAGAGAGAATGCACCTCCCACACAGAGAGCAAGGACAATTTTGCTCTCTTGGACTCCTGGTCACGGATGGTTGTGGCATTGTTGGGATTCAGACTTGAGCTCAAAAATCAGCTACGAACGTCATTGATATGAAAAAAGCGGACTGTATTGTAGAAAGAACTGGTTGCCTCTGCAAAGAGGTTAAGACTGGCCCATAATTATATATAGAATGATAGATAAACATAATGACACTAAGTTTTGAGATACAAAATCAGTGTTTTGCTATATTTATACACTACATATGTTAAGAACTTACTGGCATTGATGTTATTATTATTATTATTATTATTATGGCAAATTGCTGCAGTAGAAACAGAATAAAACACTTCGGGACATTCTGTTATAGTAAACCATGGCCCATTGTCCACCCCATCATTGATTATTTTCCTATAACAGCACATCCTGAAGTCTTCTATTCCTTAATTAACATACTGTGATAATCAGGGCTGGACAATACATGAGTAGTTGTACTTTGTTACTATAAATAAGTAATATTCTGGCATATTTATACTTTAATTGAGTGTTACTGAAATTGAATATGTGTACTCTTTCTTAATTACATTTCCAAGAGAAAAACTTACTTTCTACTCTTTAAATTTTTATTTAGACCTTTAAAGTACTTGTTACAAATCTCGTAGGTTTCTTCGTCTCTCATCCAGCGAGTGACTGTACACTATACAGCGAGATTTCAGTTTAACATCCAAATCAAGTAGAAAAACTAGCAAGAATTGTGGCAAATCATCACCCGCTGGGACCCAAACTCATGCTACACAATGTGTTTAGGGCTATAGCTAGCCGTGTGTGTGTGTGAGTGTGTGTGTGTGTGTGTGTGTGTGTGAAGATGGATGATCCACTGGACTGCAGTATTGAACTTGAGGATGAGCGTCCCCGGCCCTACCTCAGTAAAATGTTTCAAAGTGCTGGAGTAAGCAAATTCTTGTATAATGTCTCCTTTGCCTCCCTAGAAGGCATGAACTCCATCTAATCTAATCTGAAAAAACATGTTGAGGAAAGTTTCACTATTTTGCTAACATTAACTGGTTATAGTTAACTATTCAATTCAGCTGAATTTTATTTGTATAGCGCTTTTAACAATGGACATTGTCACAAAGCAGCTTTACAGAAATAAATGGATTCAAAAAATATATTGTAAATATGTGAATTTATCCCTAACGAGTAAGCCAGAGGCGACGGTGGCAAGGAAAAACCCCCTGAGAGGACATGAGGAAGAAGCCTTGAGAGGAACCAGGCTCAAAAGGGAACCCATCCTCATCTGGGTGATAACGGATAGTGGGATTATAAATAAATCACTTCTATTATTAAGTACTATATGGACAAATAGTGTAGTAATAGTACACATAGGACAAATAGTTAACTAGGTTAGCCTGCTTTGGTTGCTCATGCCAGGTTAGACTAGCATTAACTCTAGCAACTAACATACTTGATAGGCAGCAAGTCAAATTCTAGCTAATAGGAAATATTGCAAACTTACAGATGTTTTCAGTCAAAACGACTAGCTCCTGTAGAACAAATATAATCTTCTACCAGTTTTAGATAAGTAATAAAAGTTATAGTACATGAAAACATGACTAACTTAATTTCATCAGCTGAAAATATTTACTTTTTTACTAGTTAATATTGAGTACATTTAAAAGTAGCAGCTTTTTTTACTTTCACTTGGACATTTTTTTTTTTTTTTTTTGAGTAAGATTTTGAGAAATTATTTATACTTTCATTTAAGGATCAGCACTTTATCCTCCTCTTGTGATGATAAAGAAACATCTGCAAAGCATTAAATGGCTTCTTGGTTTCATCATTTTGAAAAGAAAACCTTTATTTTGAAGTTTTAAAGCCTCTCTGCTCTGTTTCTTGGCCCATGATGGAAAACATTTCTGCCTTCACCGTCACGCCGCAGCGGATGGACGCAGATCCGTGAAGAATGGGACGCGTTATTGTTTCCAATGCATTGTTTTGCACGTAAAGAAAGTGCTTTTTATGTTTTAGCAAAAAATTATTCGATGATTTGACTTCGTCTTTGCCAAATATGTCGGCCGCAGAGGATGCACAGAAGCCGGAGCAGCTGAATAAATTTGAGAAACTGTCAGGGAGTCCTCCTCTCCGAGTGGCAGGTCAGTGGAGAAAAACAAAAACAATAACAATAACAACAACAACAACAACAGTGGATAATATGATGCCGAGCTGGCGGACATTCCTCTGATAATACTGTAGCATAACTTAAAAAAACATAACCGTTTACACTTAAAACGCTTTAACAGTGTATGTGTGTTGTGTCATGGTGAATTAGCTTAGCGTGTGTTTGCTAAATTAGCTGTTTGGCTAAGTGGCTAGTTATTACTGGGCTGTTGTTGTTGCTAGCTAGCTGTCTTACGTTAGCTAACTTGACTAGCTAGAAAAAGAGGACTTTATATATTTTATATTTTATATTTTTTTATTTTTATGTAAGTGATAATCTGTTAGTAAACGTTATTTCATAATCCACCCATTCGTGTGTGGTTAGTTAGTTAGTATTCGCTATACTAGTTAAGCTAGTTAGCTAGCGCCTCTGTGTTTGTGTGTGAGGTTAGCTAGCTGCGCGCGCGCTGACCTCTGAGAGGCTGAAAGGTTCCTGTCAGGAATGTGTGTGTGCGTGTGTGTTTGTTTGTTTGTTTGTTTTACCAAATTATTTTGCAAATTCACATCACTTGTGCTCTGAAATCCCGCATGACACTGCAAAGAAAACTTAAAACACTTGAATTTGACCTTCATGAGAGAATTAATGTTTTAATATCTGAGTGAGAAATCCTCATTCTGCTTTTTTCCTGCTGTTTTTGCTTTGATTTGATTTTAATAATACACACTAAACACTTATATCCACTCATCTCCAACAGGTTTTGTTGTGTGTATTAATTTCTCTCTGGGGGGAAAAACAGAAATTCAAGTGTGGCTGCATGGAAATTATGGAAATATGGTTAGGGATGTTGATGGAGGATGTAAATTCAGTGTCAGTCCTAGGATTTACATCAGTACTGTTTGGGGGGGAAAAAAGTTCATTCCTCTCATAAAAAATGGTTGTTGTGAAAGATAAAACGCAGTTGTACGTCACTGACGATAAGAAAATCTGATATTTTGTAATAGGGGTGACCGATAGAGACAAAAATATTACAATATTTGCGTTGGTATTTGTAGACATTTCTACAATACACGATATGCATCACGTATATAGTAGGACTGTGACGATCGGACGATTTGGATCGATGTGTCGATTTAAAAGGCAACGATCATACATCAATTCCTCTCAGTTATAATTTATTATAAATCAGTTATCATCAAAACAGGACAGAGAGTGTGTACATTTGATTTAGCGGTAACTGGTACTTTTAAAATAATTCGTGAGTTAACTTTAGGCCTTCCTCTGATTCTGAACAATCGTATCATAGCAGATTTAGTAATATCTTCAAATATCGAATCGTTACCTTAAGAATCAATATCGTATCGTATCGTATCGCGTGGTCGTCTCATGTTAATACACCTAATATATGTTTCCTAACAAACTACCAGCAAAACATCATTAAAAACAGCGTGATATGTTTATTTAATGTCTACAAAATTCCATAAAATTAACATTTAACAATTAAAAAAAACATTTAACCAGTGCAAAACTAGCTTCTAATCAGCTACTTTCAATTAAGTTTGTAACTGTTAATAAATAAAACGTTATTAAAATGATACCATAATATCTGTGATATCTCAGAAAAGTGTCATGTGACATCATTTATCACGATTATGATGACATTTATAGTTCATATTTTATAGTTTGTAAATGTTAACATTCTTATGAAACTTTGTGTAGTTTAAGTGCAGTTTTCCCCCCTACTCCAAGGGGATTCAGCTAAGGATTGTGAAGATCCAGCTACATAAAATCTTTGCTTACAGCTACATAAACATCTTTGCTTACAAAGATCCAGATAAGCGACTGATGTCGATTTTAGACTGCGTGATTTCAGCGGCCTTTTAAGCTTATTACTTATCACACTGTATGAGATCCCAATAAACACTTTTATACAGATTGTGCGATAACACACGTTCTCCACGTCAGGTTATATGCTAAAGAAAACATTCATTATTTTTTTCCATCCATTAGCACGTTTCGTTTTCATTTCTCCATCACCATAATTACATTTTGTTAAATAAGAAGTGGTCGATTTGACGTGAAGCTTCACTTTACCCTGTTTGACAGATTTTAACAGACATCTGTTTTGAACTTGAAGCAGAGTAAATGTATACTTCTCTGTCCAAACTGTCTTTATACATTGTGTTTCCATCATCAAATTTTTTAACAAGCAACTTCACAAAGTATGTTTTTAAAATAAAAAAATTCGAAGAAAGTCTGTGAAAACTTCTGTAATCTATCAGCTGTCTTTAGGTAAATAATTTACATAAATACATCTCAAGTCACTGAATTACAGACAGTTTTTTCCCCTTATACACTGATAGTTTCTACTAGGGGTGGACAATTTGACAAAAAACATATAAGAAAAAAAAATATAGCTCTACAAGGAAACATAACCTCAAGGATAAAGAATAACAAAGACCTTAGGCTAGTGTACTATTTCAAACAAATTTTATTAAAAGTGCACTTTCCGACAAAATGTGAACAATTATTTCTAAAATGAAAACACTCAAACATGGATTAGGGATGGCTCGATACCACAGTTTTGACTTCGGTATGATACTAGGATCTGACACCATAGGTGACAAATAACCAGCCTCAAAATATAAGTGGATTGAAAACAATTTTATTAAACACACTGCTTGAAACTCTGCATGAGCAAAAACTACATGGAACATAGGTCAAATTTTGATTTTGGAAGAAAAAAAAACTGAAGAGATGAAATTAAAATAGGATCATCTCTTCATATCTTTTCAGTCTTTATCAAATGGTGCAAAGAAAATGTATCAGAATCAGGTTCATCAATGCCGTCAAAATTATTCATTTTTTTGTTTGTTTGTTGATCACAAAGTACAAAGTAGATGAGGAAAACTAGGATGCCGGGTGTATTCAAAGCGCCGCCATTTCTGTTTACAACGCGTGGAATGGTGCGCTGTGATTGGTTGAGCGGATGGATCGCGTTCTGCAGAGAAGGGAGACTGGCGTTTGTCGCGGTTTGGAAAGATAGGGAGAAAACATGACAATAACACGGCGGATATCGCATTTTGCGTTAAATTAAAAATTGACTTTTCAATACAGACCAGATACAATACTGATTTTGGCCTGAACTTAAAATGGCGTTTATCGCATTTTGGAACCAAACTCTTCATTTTTATACTTCTCTCTCTCTCTCTCTCTCTCTCTCTCTCTCTCTCTCTGAATTAAGGTCAGTTGGTTCACCTTTTTCATCACTTTTGTAGGCAAAGTAATGCCATATTTCATTTCTACTGCTTTCTTTATTTATTAATTCCGAGAGTGAGTTTCACCTGTTTGATCCATTGTCGTTTTCACGCTTGCCGGTTTCGCGTCAGTGTTGTCAACTTCGGAACCACAGCGAATGAAATACCGAACTGAGCAAAATTATGATATCGTACCATTTGAAATATAATACATACCGGTATTTTTCCAGTACCGGTATACCGCACATCCCTAACATGGATAGTGTATTTAAAAAATGTTAAAAACGTAGTGTCCGTGTTATCTGGATTTTGGCACACACTTTGGGGTGCTTTCTTGGTGATTAAACAAATTTTGTCACGTCCATGTTTTTCCCCAGTTTCTTGTGTACTTAGTCACGGTACAGATCACTTGGCAGTCGCGATGACAAAATATGCGTAGATGATCACGCTACAAGTGTACGTTTGGGTGCAGCAAGCCTTTATATCATGGCTGATACTGTCCTTACACGCTGAATTGGTCTATGATTAGATTATCATTTGTAATCCGATCCATTGATGTGTTGTAAACCAGGAGAGTGTGTGATGTTGACTGACCCGACACAGAATGCAAAACACCACCACCGTCCTGCTTGTAACATTTGCATAACTTGCTGAAATAAGCTGTGCACTCTAAAAGGAAGATATTAGCTGATCTGTGTCAGCATTAGCATTGCGTAGAAAATGCAAGTTGTACCTCCTTAAACACAAATTCAATTCTGAGTAGTAAGTGCATCGTCTCTAGGTTTTCTCCTGAGCTCAGACATGTTGCAGAACAAACGATTAATACAGCACAGTGCAGCTGAACTCTCGAATCAGGTCTCTTAGTAGATCTGTGCTTTGAATTGGTTCATATTTCCAAATAAATAGATTACGATCCACAAATGAATGCCACAAAAAATCCACAAATGAATGAGTAGCGCAAATGTCATTTTATGTATTTGTGAATTTAATTCCTTTTTGTGAATCTCCCAACATATATTTTTGGATCTCATTCTATTTATTTGTGAATTTGTTTAATTTTTTGTGAATCTCTCTGCATTTATTTGTAGATCATAGTCTATTTATTTGGAAATATGAAACAGTTCTTACCCCATATAGGTCCAGTCGAAAATGAAATAAGTTTTTATGCACTCGTTCTAGCATGCTATCGTGTAAATGTAACTATAAACCGTTAAAGAGTGATGTGTGATTCAGTGATAAGTTAAAAATTGGCGAATCACTGGCGATTCACTAACAGTACTGTTGTATGGAAATAGTCTGCTTCACATTGGGCCGTATCGCACCATGCCAGAGTTTTTCTTTTTTCTTTTTTCTCCCCCTCTTTCTTTTCTCCATACAGCAGCATGGTCTGGAATGTGTTATTCCTCTTACCTGCCAACAGTTACAGTGTAGAATTTATTAATGAACGACATGTCGTGCTTTTTTAACGGTTTGTGTTTGGATATGATGTTATGGAACATTCAAGAGACAAGTTAGTTCCTGTTCTCATCTACGTTATAGCAGCTATAAATATTTCCTTGCCAGCATCTCTCTCTCTCACACACGCACACACACACACACACACACACACACACACACACTTTCCTGTGCTGACATATTTTTTCATTAATATAAACCTGGTGTTCAAGTTACAGCTGGAACTACAGTCCGAGCCGTGTGATTATACAAAAATAATAGCATCTTCTAACCAATCAGATTCAAGAATTCAACATACATTTTATTTCACAGCATCTGCAGCATTTTTATTATTTAACACTGTCGTGTTAGGCTTTTTGTCCACTTTCTTGTAGTAATCCTCAGCATTATTACTGATAGTGATTTCTCTTGAATGACCAGCTCATGTTGTGATGGTAATGTTGCAAATTCTTACATGCAGCATCTGCAATAGCTTTGGTGTTTAATGCAATGCTGTATTTTGGGGCCTGATGTTTTACACAACTTTTGGTTTTTTTTTTTCACTGGGAAAACTGTCGAGTGAAGACAGATGATGGTGCGATTGTTGTCTGCTAGACACTGCTTTTTTTATTGAGCTCTTATTCTGTATGAAACCCTTCATCAGCTGTCTTTTGTTCCAGTCGAGCCAGTCGGATCTGTTCATTCTCAGATGAACAGCACATGTTGTCGTGTGCATGTATGTGTGTATGTTCTGTTTATTTTCTGCCATTGTCCTGCGTTGTTGTTGTTGTTGATTTATTTGTTTGTCTGATTTGCGGTGATTGTGGTGACAGGCTCTAAGAAGAAAGCTCGCTGGCTTCAGGCTCGACGAATCCTCGCTCAACCTTGCTCCAGCCTGCGGATCCCTAACAGGTTTTTAAGAGAAGGTGGGTAACGCGTCAGCCCTTGAACTGAATCCCACTTATCCTGAAACCAGACTCGTGGGAGGGTGTTGAATTTTCTCCCTACCTCTGCGAGCTTCTCCCCCTCCGACCGTCTCTCTTTTGAGCTCTGTCGTCTTAGCTTTTGTCGTTGTGGTGCCGGATCAGGGCAGGATTATCAATTTTTTTCTGTATGTCTGTGTCCACATTTGAGTGTGTAAGTACTCACACCTGTTTTATAAGTCTAGTCAAGTGAGAGATTTTTTTTTAATATTTGCCTTAAGATTTGCAAGGGTGTGGTTACTTGCTCATAGCTCGAGCTTCATTTTTGATCTGTTACGCTTATCATCCTTGTCTGTTATGTCATGATAAGTCCGTGTCACATTTTCACTATGGTGATGATTGAGATCACCACTTCTCTTCATTCCACAGCGTCCTCACGGCAAACCTTCCCAGTCTAACGTCTTTGTCTGTTTTTGTCCACCCAGCCCCTTGCGAAAATGGTTCAAGGATGCTTGTGTGTCACTGACTGCTTATCCTTGTTAATGAAAGAGCCTCTGCGGCCTTGAATTTTGGTTCCAACAGCAAACCTGTGATCTAAAACCTTTTCCTTCAAACAGCTCCTGAAGCACTGAAAGCAATCATCTAATACGGTCATTAAGGGCTAGTCGAAGAGTCTGCAACCATTTCCCATTCTCAAAACCTCATCGCTCTGTCTCCGTAGGTCACAGAGCCCCTCCGGCACGGAGTGGACACCGCTGCGTCGCCGACAGCACCAATTTATACGTGTTCGGCGGCTACAACCCGGACTTCGATGAGTCGGGTGGCTCGGAGAACGAGGATTACCCTCTTTTCCGGGAACTCTGGAGGTATCACTTTGCAACAGGGACGTGGCAGCAGATCCGCACAGAGGGCTATATGCCTACAGAGTTGGCCTCCATGTCAGGTAACTCAACAGCTGGGACTTTATCATATCTGACACATGACCGAGATTATTAACGATTCATGTTTTTCCAGCTGTTTTGCACGGTAACAACCTGCTTGTGTTTGGCGGCACTGGAATCCCCTTTGGAGAAAACAATGGGAACGACGTTCACGTATGCAACGTCAAATACAAGAGGTGGTCGCTGCTCAACTGCAGAGGGAAGAAACCCAACCGAATATATGGACAGGTGAAAACCGTTCACACAGATGACACTGTAGTCAGGCACTACATTTTTTTACACAAACTAATTAACTCTGAATACCTGTTTTATCTGTTTATGAACCATGACATTGTCCGTTAAGATCCCATTCAGGACAAAAACTATTACAGAATAACAATTCCCAATTTATTATATTAACTCCTACAGGGGCAGGTGATATGACCAAAATATCAGTAGTGCTGTTTTAACATTTAAGTTTAAAACTTAGTTTAATGAGACTTTAATATCTGTGGGTATAAACAATAAAAAAAAATCTATCAAAATTTTAACAATACAGAAGTTTAACATCAAATCATCTGCTTCGAAACATTGCCAAACCATGGCGTACCACAGTAGTGGATGATCAACAATACCTTCAGTCGTGAAGAACAAATTGAGTAAATCAGGAGCACTGTCTACACTCTTAGGGCCGTATTCAGAGTTTTTGTTGGTATAAAATTTACATCAATATTCCACATCAGTTCACATGAAAAGTTACAGGTATTCAGAAACGGTTTACATGCAGCTGCCTATGTTCATTTTCTCATCATCGCAGATTATCTGCGTGTAGTTCACACTTCCGACGTTGCAAGATTCTTCTTGAGTAGAAGCATCCAAGATGGCGTCTAGACACAAGCACTTACCTTTAAGCCAGCCAAAGAAAATGGGATAGAAAATGAAAAAAATAGTGTTTTTGTTTGCTGTCAAATGTAAGATGATATGAAAGCAAGAGACAGTTTAAAAATGAAAAAAAAATAAAGACTAATACAGTGATCTATGAATGGGAAAAGAGAGGGCGTTGAAATAAACGTCTAATAGCAGTCTAGTATATTGCAAATACATTGTTGCATTAATAGTCCTAGTTGTAATTATTACATTTACTGCACAGTTGTTTTTAATTTATCAATATAGCTTCCACTCTCATGCTCCAGAACCTTCTAAAATATAGAGTCATATCAATGGAAGCTCATTTCTCCAATAAATGAGAAAATATTATGCAGGTTTATCTCGCAATTATGCCTTTATCTCACATGTGCAAGTTAATGTCGCACACTTTCACTGAGTTGTGACGTACTAACTCTCAGTTGTGAGAGATTATGTTAATATCACACAGTTGCGTGATGATATGTTGCAGTTGCAAAATAAATTCTCACGAATGTGGCAAAAACAACTGATAATCTGACATTTTCCTATTGCAAGAGCCCAGCACTAATAGAAGTAATTTCTTTTTTCTGGTGCAGGCGATGGCCATCATAAATGGCTTCCTGTATGTGTTTGGAGGAACGACAGGCTACATTTACAGCACAGATCTTCACAGACTGGACCTCACCACACGCGAGTGGATTCACCTCAAACCAAACAACCCTCCGGATGACCTGCCTGAGGAGCGGTGAGTGACCTCTGACCTCCAGAATTAAAACCAAAGTGCAGGCCGTGAATTGGGACTTCTGCTTTCACTGCTACAGACACAATTTTGATTGATTACATGTTTGATTAAAGATGTCACAAAGCAGCTTTGTACATTGCATTTAAACACACAAACTCACTTAAGACTAGTACACACTACGTGATTGTAGAACAGAGTTCCTGGCGACTACACACTGCGTGCTCCCATGGCAACCACTCGTGTCGTGATGTCCAAATACGATCGCTAGGCTCTGATATTTTCAAGCATTTTCATTTTTCTCTGCAATGAATTGCGTAGTGCGAAATTCCTCTGCGGTTATTAGCATGTACAGCAAAGAGAAACAGCCAGTGAGAGTGCGAGAGGAAATCAGATTCATCTGCTTTCATGCACCGTGGATCCCCGAACCCAATTTATCCTTCGTCTGTTTGTGTAGGAGGAAAAAGGCAAAATATAAGTACAATAACATTTCTATTAAAAGAAATGATGTCGAAGTCAAAGTCTGCTTTATTGTCAATTCTGCCACATGTTCAGCACATACAGAGAATTGAAATTACATTACTCTCAGACCCTAGGTGCATACAGATAACACACACAAAAAAAGGATGTAAAAATACAAATGGAAATGCAAATGGATAAATAGAGTATAAATGTAGATCTACAAGGAACAACAGATAGAGTGCAAACAGTGCAGATGTAATGTGAGTAGTGCAAAGAGCTTATCAGACTGTTACAGTGACAAAGTTAAACTGTCAGAAGAGGTAGTTTACAGTCCAATGCTGTATGAGGTAGAGCATAGACTAATGCTGCACAGGTTCGGGTCCTGGGGAATGGGGGCGGTGTCAGAGGGTCAGAGTTTGTCAGTGCATGATGCAGAAATGCCTGTGGCATGTCATACCTAAATGGTTGTTATAAACAGCAGAAAAAATAGCTATGTTTCTTTTCACTATACGCTACCCACGTCTTTTCAAACAATATTACCTCAACATTTTCTCCTATTTCTCTATTTTCTTGTTTCTGTACAAAATAGTGACAGTCACATGATCGGCAAGCCGTCTTTTAGTGTGATCGCACCTACAACACCGAACAACTGACCACAAGCGATTCACGTGATGTAGTGTGAAATGTTCCAAGATATTGAAAGTCTTGTAGTGTGTACTCGTCCTCAAATAAGTCTGTATTTGTAGTATTGAATGGAGTAAACCAGCCTCCCCTCTTCAAATGGTACAGTCTCAGTTTGCCTTAAATGGTAATTGGTCAGATATGTTTAGTGGAATGGGAAGTATTTATTAAACACCGCTGCGCAGTTATGGACGGAATTTTTTTTTTTGTTGTTGTTGAAAACGTACACAGTTTGGAGAAGTGCAGATACAAAAGTAGTCCAAAATAGTCTCTGTACTGAATTGCTCAGGATAATAAATTATCCGTAGTGATGATTAAGTTTGTGATTAATTCATTTTTGATCAAAATGCCAGGATTTTAAGTTTCCAAGATGTCATGCCAGATTCAGACATTGAGAGGGGAAAAAACAATTCCCACATCTAATGACTAGCTTCGTCTCAAACAGGTACAGACATGAGATAGCACATGATGGACAGAGGATATACATCCTAGGAGGAGGAACCTCTTGGACATCCTACCCTTTAGACAAGGTAATGGAAAGCATTTCTGCAGTTTATCATTGTCTTTGAGATGTCTATACACCACCATCCATATTTCACTGGTTTGAAATCATTCCTTCTGCCTTTCAGGTTCATGCGTATAATCTTGAAACAAATTCGTGGGAGGAGATCACAACGAAGCCTCATGAAAGAATAGGTTAGATCTGTTAGATCTGTTTTCTCCTGCGTTTATAATCCTCTTGTGGCAGGATGTGCGTATTTTTTATGACACTTTTTTTTTCCTCTCTCGGTGGCAGGATACCCAGCTCCCAGGAGATGTCATAGTTGTGTCCAGATAAAAAATGGTAAGTTGCAGCACATTTGCGTGGATCGTGTTTTAGTGTCGGATATCTTTGTGCGTCTTTATTGATTACTCTTTGTTTGTAGATGTATTTATATGCGGAGGCTATAACGGCGAATTAATCCTGGATGATTTGTGGAAGATCAACCTGCAGACATTCCAGTGGACTAAACTACCTGCAGTGATGCCCGAGCCGGCGTATTTCCACTGTGCTGCTGTCACACCGGTCAGTGCACCACATACTCATTTTATTTCTCAGATCAGAATAAAAATGGCCAAAGTTAATAA
The DNA here is from genome assembly GCF_027358585.1 of Pangasianodon hypophthalmus. NCBI lineage: Eukaryota > Metazoa > Chordata > Actinopteri > Siluriformes > Pangasiidae > Pangasianodon > Pangasianodon hypophthalmus. Next base: position 4,777,127 of record NC_069727.1, read on the forward strand.
AGCTAACAAGACTTATGGCTCTTTACATGATATATTGGACTGGCAAACGGTGTCTCTCTCTTTTTAGCATTTATGGAAGGAGTCTCCAGTGTCAGAGCTTTGTAACAGTAAAGCTGTAACTTTAGGTTTTCAGCCATGGAAAAGTCCTCATGCCAGAGTTTAGGGTTTCTCAGTAACATGACAAGCTGCATCTCTTGTTAACATTGAGAGAGGAAGAAGAGAACCTGGTGAGAGAATAATCGTTTAAAGCTGCTATAACAACTGATAACAGAAACAAACTTGTCTTGTGGACATTCCACAACATTTACTTGTACCCTTAAATCAATAAAAAGTATGATTTTTTTCTTTATTTTTAACAAATAAAAAAACTGTAATTGTTGGCAAACTGCTGTGGAATAAGAAGGGGAAAAAAATTTTATGACGCGCTGTTACTGGAAAATCGTTCTGGGTGTTGGATCAGCACTGCACATCACACCGCCTAGTCGTTGATTATTTTCCTATAACACTACACCCCAGTGTGTGTGATTCCTTACATAATTAACTGGGAGAAAAAAGCACATTTTGAATGGGGACTCTTTTTAATATGGACCTGAGATCTATACAAAGATAGATCAGTATCAGTATCGGGTCGGATATTTGATCTGAACGCTGGATCGTTATTGAATCAGATTTAACATTTTCGCATCCAATCCACCAATGCAGTTTATGCAGTGTGTGCAAGATACTGACGAACATGACACTGATCATGTACATAAACAGAGAACACAAACTTTGTTGAAGCATGCTGTTATCACAGTCAGCTTGAAGATATTCTGCTCACTTACTGTGAGGATGTGAGTATTGTGTATCAGAGGTTCGATATCATCATTATCTTATTCGTAAAATTGCATTTTAATCACGAATGTGCACCTGTTTAGCTGAGATCTCTAATCACTTTATAATAGTGGTTACTTTCTCTCTAACTCTCCCTCTGGTGTTGGTGCTTTAGGCCGGCTGCATGTACATCCACGGAGGCGTGGTGAACATCCACGAGAACAAGAGGACTGGCTCTCTGTTTAAGATCTGGCTGGTGGTGCCGAGTCTGCTGGAGCTCTGCTGGGAAAAACTGCTGAAATCTTTCCCTCATCTGGCTCAGCTCTCAACCATGCAGCTACTTAACCTGGGCCTCACACAGGAACTCATTGAACGCTTAAAATGAGGATTATCAGCAACGTGTGTGCGTGTGTGTGTGTGCACACGTGATCGATTTTGGAATGGAGGACAGATGACACACTTGAGCCAGTGTCTGAAGATAAGGAATATAGGATTGATTTTTGAAATTTCTTTTCCTTCTCCTTCTGGAATATATCCTTATAATGTAGCCTGCCTTAAAACCAAAAACTTTGGGATGGCCTTTTTTTCTTTTCCGTTGTACTTTTAATTATTTAAGATATCAAGGAGAAAGTGGTCTTTCAGGCTCCCCCTCTCAACTTTCCGTTTCTTTTGGCCTTCGCTGACTGTGGATGAGAGAAACTCAGATTGCCTTCGGATAATTGAGAGATGCAGCTGAAGGAAGTTTTATTTCTGCTATAACTAAGAAAACTTAGTTATACAGAAAGAAAACTTCTCAAAACTGAATGTGCAATGCCAAGCTGGTTTGCGTAGCATAGCAGATAATTACTATGCTGATTAGGCTAGCTAATGTTATGTGAATATTGTTCATCAGCAATCACACAAACAGTGCTCTGAAGTCTGTTCTTTTTTCCTTGGGTTAATTTATTTCTACACACAAAAAAATTTCATCCTCCTTGGGATCAGGTGTATTTTCCGTTATTTTCCGTTGATTTGTCTCATCCACATCTTTATTCACTGTGAATAAGGTGCTCTTTAATTTACTTTTAATGCTTTTATTGTAATAAAACACTTTTTTTTTTTCTCTGCCAAAACTGCACTCCCCTTATATAGACCCTTAAATTATGACATTAGATAGTTAAACTGATTCAGTGCCTTTTCAAGGAATAACTAAAATGTGCTATATTTCATTCTCGACAGTGTCAATAACACGTCTTGGAGGAAGCACTTTATAATTTCAGCATTGAATTCTTTAAAATATTTAGGGTTAGACATGAATAACCCTGACTCTAAACCTATTAAACAAACCTAATTTCTATTTTCTTTTTTGTAAGATACATACTTAGAGCGCATGGACGACACTAAATGACCGTTGATCTGGACGTATTTCACACTTATCAAAGCAAAGCTGCTCTCTGAAAATATCAAGAGGAGGAAGTACAGCATCTTCCTACAATACAAATCACCTGATAAAACATCTTGTGGTGTATAAACAGTATCTTTAATAGAGAGAACGAGGACCACATCCAATCTGAGTGCTTAGCACAAGTAAGGTGGGCGTGGTCGTTAAAAATAAGTGCAGTGCAAAAGGTATTTGTGAATGTGAAGAGAAAATGTGGAGAAAAGGTGACACACAGAGCGCGAGAGAGAGAGCGCGCGAGAGAGAAAGCAAGCACTTCCCTTCTGCGAGCACTGAGCACTAAGACATGCGTCCTACTAAAGCTACTGTTTAAGCGTCGTAACGTGTTAAACCTAAAACTCAGCATGAGGAGTTCATTGCTAGCAGCACACGGCAGCAACCAACAGAGCGAAATAAAATGTTCCGTGACGTCCCTGATTGATTAATACCAAGTAGGTTAATCAGTTCAGTATAAGTATCAGGATCGGTATTGATGAGTAACAAAAAACATGCACTCAAGCTCTGTCTGGAAAAATGTCATTGATGCATCTCTAATCTCTGTAAGAGATGCATCAATGACCTTCATTTCAAGTTAGTAATATGTTTAAATAAACAAATATGTCAACTATTTTGATATTACGCTCTAAGTAGAACCTGAGCCTGTCATTGACCTTAATTTCAACTCTGTTGCCTTTAATACTTACTTTTAAATGCTGAAGTAATTAGGCACTTATTCACAATAGCCACGATATAAAACTATTTGTACGGTCTGTCTTTAATTAGTGCTAGAGCCACACACACTGAAAATAGCTGCCCCTCCCACCCTTTGTTTCCCCTTTTATTTCTCTCTGCATGATTGATGAATGAATTTTGAGTATGAAGGGCCCCACTGGAGTCTGCTCCTTGATGATGTGGTTTTAAGGCAGTTATCAAATACCTGTATTTGTGTTCCTCACAGGAAATCAATAAATATATTGATTGAATAAGTTTTGCTGTTTTGTCTGTTTCTGGAAGTCTGGAGGGCCCTAAGGGACTTCTTACACAGGGGCCTCCACCCACTCCAATCATTAGTTTATATGCAAGAATGAACAGAATTAATATTTTATCATCTTGGAGTCAACAGGTTCATGTTGTCATAGCTAGTAGTAACAAGCTAGCAACTTGACCTGTGTTAGCCCATCACTTACTGTAGATACTCGTTAGTTAGCTACTAACTGGTTCCAATTACATCAACAAGCGAAAACAGGAAAGGAATCAACATTGCATTCTTACCGGTGTTTAAGGTCTGCTTATCTTCTGTTTTTTCCCCAGTTTCTGCTCCAGATAGACGGGAACGTTTCATGAGCACCACTTCGTCGTGATCTTCTGACATTAGTTACGTTATTTAGTTAATTAGTTTTTAGTTACATTAATTTAGTTACATAAAGTGCAGTTTCTATTCTTTCACACCACAAGAGGGCGCCCTGCAACTGTCTGATACATAAACCTTTTCGCCAACTGATGGTATCTTTTGTGTCTTCAAATTCTTTTTTTTTTGGCTTAACTATTTAAAAAAACAATGGGGTCTCACAGTGGTCTGGCAGTTCTAAGTGACTGCTTATAGCAAGAAACAGCCCTGCATCTGTCCGCATAATCTGCAGTGGAAGGAGTCTCCAGTGTCAGCGCTTTGTATCAGTCAAAGACAAAGCTGTAACTAAGTTTTCTGAGACAGGAAAATCTTCAGGACAGATGATGACGTGTTTTGTGGTTTCTCACTAACAAGCTACATGTTTGTCTTACTGACTTCAAGAAAAAGTGAAAGAATGACTTTTTATAGCTGCTAAAATGTAAGTGATAACAGGAACTAATTTGATGTGTGTAACTTCAAGAGCAATAACACTTTGTTTTTGAATAACAGCACATCACAATCAACTTCGAGTGGTAGCAGGAACTTCATTTTGTGCCCGGCCAGATCACACCACCCCACTGTTGATTATTTCCCTATAACAACACACCTGCAATTGTTTTGTTCTTTACTTAATCAATTTTTGTTATCCTATTATTCTAAATTTTAATGGAACTTGTGGAACTTCTGTTCTGGCCTAGTCAGTGCTCCTGTGAAATTCAGCTACTCATGATTATCATGTCACCAGTCACGCACACAGATTCACAAACATTATGTTATATTTAGGGGAACCACGGGGGTACAGGATACTCAACACAGTCCCCTGTCCCACTTAAACCTCCATCAAGAATAGTTTAATATTTTGTATTTTTTAAATGAATGTTTAAGTATAACATTTTTCTTGTGACAGATTTATTGCCACAGAGGATAGAATCTAATAAGGAAATATCCTCTTTAAGTGCTTAACACATAGCTAAAGGTGGGATTGTATTCTTTTTCCAGACACAATTAATATATAAATCTGCAATACACATACACACAACGATTCGAAAAACGATTACATTTCCACAAGGAAAAGTGTCACCTGAAATACCCGAAGTACGGTGAAGTAAGGAGATGAACTAGTGTAAGTACAAACAAAAACTCTCTTCTGGAAAACGAGAGAAAAATACAACGCGGTGAAAAACTTCTGGATGATCAGCAGCCACGGGGAGACGGAGCGAAGAAGTACAACGCCAGGAGGATGAGGTAGACAACCACCAGAGCCGTTCCTGCCGAAGATAAAACCACAGGTGGAAAGCAATGAATAACTGATATTACTATATTTAAGCATCAGGTTATACACTATATAAACAAAGGTATGTGGACACCTGACCATCACACTCCTGGGCTTGCTGAACATCTCATTCCAGATTTAGTCCCTCTATGCTGTTATAATAAGCTCCACTCTTCTGGGAAGCTTCCCACTAGATGTTGGAGCGTGGCTGTGGGGATTTGTGTTCATTCAGCTACAAGAGCATTAGTGAGATCAGGTACTGATGTTGAATGAGGAGGTCTGGGGTTCAGTCAGTGTTCCAGTTCATCCCAAAGGTGTTCAGTGGGGTTGAGGTCAGGGCTCTGTGCAGGACACTCGAGTTCTTCCACTCCAACCTTCACACACCATGTCTTCATGGAGCTCACTTTGTGCACAGGGGCATTGTCATGCTGGAACAGGTTTGAGCCTCTTAGTTCCAGTGAAGGGAAATTGTAAAGCTACAGCATACAAAGACTTTCTATACAATTGTGTGCTTCCAACTGCGTGGCAACAGTTTGGAGAAGAACCGCATATGGGTGTGATGGTCAGGTGTCCACATACTTTTGGCCATAGAGTGTACCTACTTGAATGTACTAAATTACATTTCCATGAGGGAAAAAAACACACCTTTTAGTTCTTACATTATTGTTTAGATCTTCAAATCACTCCAAACTCAAACAGCATGACTCATTTGGTTTTCTTCTGCAGCTACCAACATTTCTTACACAAAAACATCCAATCAAATCCATACCAGTTTGTATGGACACCACAAATAATAATCTCTGTGCAAGGACTGCCTGTTAGTCTCAGTCACTCATACATTAGAGTTAGATTAATTAAATAAACTAAATCCAGATCTCATGGAAGACTGATACAAATTCAGTATAGAGATATAGCCAGACCTTTTACAACGGGATGGCCAGGTTAGACCAAATGACAATCAATGGTTGCACAAAACATTAACAGGGATCCATATAAAAATGACAATGTGGCCACCCCTAACTGTGTATAGCTTAAGTAGAATAACCATCAGACATTAAAGGCACACACATAATCAAAGTTTAATCGTTGTCTAGCAAGTTACATAAAAGTCAGAGCTAACATAGCATTATGCTACATGTTGTGAAGTATGCTAGTGTTATGAATTCATTATCATTCGGTGAACGGTAGCTAATACTGAACTGAAGCAATCCAATGTTATTTACATTGTGGTCAGTGGGGCTAGGGAATAGTTAGCTTCTGTGTTAGCTAGCTAACTAGCTCATTACTCGCCTTTGGATACTGATGAAACAGAACATACAGATTTCTAATAGATGCTGTATTGGCATTTCGTTATAATTCAAAGTAGTTTATCACAGCGAGATTTACCGCATCCTTCAGTCTTGACTCATATGACCTTGGTAACCACACAGACTATTATTATTACTACTAATCCTACTGTAGTCTTACATGGGTGGCCAGTGAAGGCCCATGATTTCACACTAATGAAGTTGTAAGAACAGCTACAAGCTCTAACCCCACCCATAACTGAACCTTGTGATTAGTTATGAACTTGAAAGTGTAAGACTGTATTAATCAAAAAAGCTTATTAGTAACAGTGGCACTAAACATTCCTTTGAGTTTCTTCTTAAAACCCATTTACAAAACAGAACTATTACAACTATTACAATAAGAACTATTAGCGCCATTTCTGACTGTTCGACTCCAATCTTAGGCGACGCTGTAGTGCCCTGGAGGTTTAGCAGCTTATTTAGTAGCTGTTCTCAAAAATATTTACACCCAAGATTCTTGCTTCAGTGGATAATCTAACCTGGACACCATAGATTTATACATAAGTGCTGCTGTGATCAGAAATACTGTCCTGTTGCTCATCGCAAGACTATTATTCACAATCCTCGCATTCTTAACATCTTTTCAACACACTCCGTACTGTTTTTCTTTCCTCTTCTACACCTGTATAGTGTAATGATTTATAATCCCACTATCCCAGAAGACAATGGGTTGTTTAGAGTCTAAAGGTTTCTTCCTCATGTTGTCTCAGAGAGTTTTTCCTCGCCACTGTCACCTCTGGCTGGTTCATGATGACTCTAAATCCACATCTGGATTTCTGTGAAGCTGCTCTGTGAGGACGTCTATTGTTAAAAGAGCTAGCCTGGGTCTAAATTCAGTCCTGGTGTCAATTAAAGTATGACCACTGACACCAACTTTAGGACCAACTTTCCTAAACAAAAAAAAAAAACAAAAAAAAAAAAAAAAAAAAAAAAAAACTTACCCTGGAAATAGTCACACTTTCCATCCATGAAGATGTAATTGACCAGGATGACACTGAAGATGCTCGCCCACAGGTGCAAGTCGCTAAATATGAGAACAAATCCAACGTCCTGGCGAGAAGACAAAAGCGGTCACAATGTGCAGACACAATGAGATAAATAATATAACATTAAGTCAAGCTTTTCTCCTCTTACGTACATAAACAGCATTGAATAAGATCAATAGTGGAATCTGAAGCATGCAGACTTGCACAGCGATACAATTTCCGACTTCCAGGCTAAAAAAACAAACAAACAAAAAAAAAAAATTATTAAGTCACTACCCAAAGAACAGAAAAGCAATAAAGAGGTAAATGATGTATTAATAGTTCTAACCTCAAACTAATGTTATTCTGCAGGGCGAACTGGATCCCGTTGACTATTTCGGGAAGTTCAGGAACCATCGCCAGCACAGTAACACCAATAAAGTACTGCAACATCACAACACAACACACCAGCAAATATACTGCTAAACATTTTCACGTTAGGCGAGACCTGTCGTTTTTGTGCCTGTTCATTTTACAGAAGATTGTTAATATGCATAAATAGAAATACATCATTTCACTCTTACTCCTTTTTTTCTCATGAAGGTGTTTAGAGAGAAGACTGCATACAGGTTTACAGAAGAAAGTCTTACTGTGATAACAGGAACTTACTTGTGTTGCAGACTTTCCGCCACATTAACTATAAACAGATTAAAAAGTACGATGTGCCGTTCTTTAATAAGTAAAAATTTGCAATTGTTGGTAAATTGCTGTGGTGTAAAAGAAATAAAACACTTCAGGATGTGCTGTTATTAGAAAATAATCAACTTCGAAGTGATAACAGTAACTCTGCTTCACATCAGGAGTCATCACATCACCCCAACATTGATTATTTTCCTACAACAACAAGCCTCCAAATATTTTATTCCTTATTTAAAGTATATTAAAATTTACTATAATAAATACTGATCAACCCTTTTTAACCAACAAGTCCATCCTAGCATCCCATTCCCACTTTGCACCCAGTGTTCCTGGGATAGGCTCCGGATCCACCATGCCTGGAATTAATAATTATTAGGCCTTTTTCAGTGGAAAAAAAACAATAAGTGGCTCAAATTTTGGTGCATCCCTAATTACTTAAAATCAAAATAATAAAATAATAAAATAAAACATCAAAACATTAAAAGCAGAAACTGGTAAAAATGGATATACTTTAAACAATATTACATTTTCAGATGTTTTGAATACCCTTCATAACTGACTCCTACACAAAATCCGATGGCTTGCAGTTTGAAGGTTATAATCAGCACATGAGATCCAGAAAGCGTCTGTGAATGTGCTTAAGCAGTTAATCAGACGTGTCTGTAGGACTATGGGGTGTGTGTTGGGATCGACAGCTCTTATGGAAACGTGAGACGGTGTGGAGACACAGACCTGCGAGACACTGGAGTGACAGATGATGGGTTTGATGTGCTCGGTGGTGAGGTCTGCGCAGGCTGCTGTCAGGAACGTGGCCACGATCAGGACCACCAAAGCCCTCCATCTGGACCAGTGCACCACTGGATCATGGTCACTTGCCACTAACACACACACGCAGACACAAAATAAAGAAAAATACATCTTCTAAATGCAAATCTAACAGTAATTAGGTCAAGAGAAATTTGACTTAAGTCAGGTTTAGATTGTCCTGTCCAATTTTAGCATTTTTTTTTTTAAGATTATTTCTCATCACACTTACTCAATATGATCCCAATAAAATCTTGTCTAAATTCTCTCCATGTCAAATTATCCGATGACCTAAACGATAGACTAAGTTCTGCTTTCATCAAAAAAAAATCACACAGTGTAAAGTATTGCAGTGTGTGACATGAGAGAAAAACAGCACCCTCTGGTGGACGCACCATGGCAGTGTGCGTCGCTGACGTGGATGTCGTAGATGTGTGTGTGCGTCTTCAGTGTGAAGATCAAACCGATGAGATACGCAGCAGGGAGAAGCACGGAGACCGTATACACCAGAGGCCTGCAACATCACCGCAGCATTCGGTTATTTATTTCTCCCAATATTTACGCACTGAGCACTGAAAATGCGCCTTCACACTCACTCAATATGACTCAGGAACAAGGAGCGGTTGTTCTCACTCTGAAAAAAGTAAACAGCAAGTTAGTTTCAGGCAACAGGGTGAGCAGTAACATCGTGTCTTCATGGTTTGACATACGCGCTAACATACCAGATCATAGTGGCAGTCCGTGCAGATGAAGGGTCCGGTCATGTTACCAGACGGATTACTGCAGCTGTCACACACCAGGTTCCCGTACGCTTTAGAGAACAGTGTTGGAGCAAAAACACCTGCGGCGAAGAAAAAAAAGGATCAATTATTAAAAGTGCAATAATTCACAACAATGAGCATAAACACCATGTACTTGAGAGGGCAGATTTGAAAATATGATCTTGTTACCATGACAACTTTCATCAATTTTGCTGTTATTACGTGAAGACTCAGATATTCAGTTTACCATAAGCCTTATTTGGGTTGGATTAGTTTTACACGCGGTGTCTAATGTGTCAGAAATTTTTACAAACTCTGGAAAGATTACGTGATGTTTTCCTTACTATAAAAGGACCAATAGGAATAGCCCATGGTAATACATATGGCATGTTGGTAAAGATTCCCTTATATCCTGTGAGAAAAGAGGTTTGTGTCTTTTTAAAACGCAGCACAATAAAATATAAAATGGTATTTAAAAGAGTGGATCAGGTGAAGCGAACATTCTGGGGGTTTTAGGTATGTTACTGAGCTCATACATGTTATAGTCATGTGACTAATGAACAATTATAGCCACAAGCCGTACAACAAGTGCTTCTAATAAAGGTTAAAATAATCACTTTACATTAATATGACATGCATGTAGTACATATAGAACTTGTCATGTCCATGCTTACACTGTGAATACACTCCCATGTCTGTGATTAATACAGAGACCATTTATCACTTCTCTGGAAACATTACTTAACAGATACTGTGTATGTCCCAGGAAACTATTCCAGTCTGAATAGTACTAGTAATGTACATAAGTGTACTAGTCCATAAGAAAAAGATTCTTATGGCTGGCTTGACAGCCCTCTAAAAATCAAAATTATATTAAATGGATAAAGAAAACATGGTTATGGCAATATTGAGACATTCACACTCTTCAGCGTTCAACAGCTGAGTTGCTTAATGCAACATTTATGCATAACGCTATGCTGTCTGTGAAAGATCATAAATTATTTTTAAAAGGTATTAATGCTACATTCAAGAACACGCATCACACATATACCACACCTTTAACTTTACAGTGAATCCATTTTTAAAGCACATTATATCACATTCAGCCATAGAATACTTTTATTTGTCATTTAATGTCAGTCTCTGTCAGCTATAAATTCATGAAAAAATTCATCACACTATTTTTCATTGTGTTCTTCCTCCTCCACTCACCTCCGACTGAAATGAAGAGCAGGGCAGAGCTGACTCCGGCTGATCGGCTGTTGAATCTCTGCTCGCGGTGCTTGCAGCCCCCGATGATCATACACAAACCCTGGAAACACAGGTTACTACATGATCATGCTGAGGCAGATTGGGTGAAAACCCCTTAAGGTGTGTGTCTGACCACAAAAGAACGAAATTTTGGTGATTTTACACACATATCGGAGCTGTACAGTGCAACAATTCATTCGTTACAAATACAAAAAACAGGTTTCGACGCAAGGCTGAGGTTTTATTATGTGCCATTAAATTACAAGCAGGAAGAAAGTTCCTGTAATGTAATTAACTGCACAAATTACAGTCATTGTTCAGACTTTTTTAGTACCCTGAACACTTAGGGTTGTGCTCTTACAGGAAAATAATCAATAAAATATACTCCTCTGTCCTGTCCTTTTTGAATTCTTACTTAATTCTTCCATAAACATTAAATATACGTAGGTCTCTTTACAGAAAACTCCACCTGTCAACACTTTGTTCAATTTCAAACTCATTTTTATAATGTTTATTATTAGTCTTAGATTATGTGGAGCATCTGCCATACACAGTCCCTATGAATGAGCTGTTGCTATAGAAACTAAAACATATTAGAGTAAGTGCAAAACCTTTTGACCAATCAGACTGGAGAATTTAACAGAGTTGTAGGATAATTTGTGGTACAACACAACAGAAAACTTAACATGCTGCTCTGTGCTCACACACAGAGACACACAGAGACACACAGAGACACACAGAGACACACAGAGACACACAGAGACACACAGAGACACACAGACACACACAGACACACACAGACACACACAGACACACACACAGACCGGAATAAAGAGGATGCATCCGAGCAGGGTCCCTGTGAGAGCAGCTTTAACGATCTCTCCGTAACATTTGTTCCCGATGCGATGACCTTGCAGCAGGGCGGTGATGTAGAAGGTCATCTCAGTGATGGAACCGAACGTGGCGTTCACTACTGCTCCCACTGCAAAGTTACTCTGAGCCGAGATACTGACAGAGAAATCACAAGCAGTGTGTTCATTCCAGTTAAACACTGTGTGCAAATTATAAACACAATCATTTGCTTTTGTTGTATATACCCGAGTTGAAAAGTTTGCATACCCACAGGACAAACTGTAACCACAGGGGATGTAAACTTTTGCAGGGGCTTGTTGGGCCGTAACTGAAAGGACGTTACCTGGCTATACCCATGCCGATGTAGTAAGACAGGGGGATGATTGAGGTCACAGCTGTGGTAAACTTCACCTCAGACCTAACAAAAGTATTATCACGGTCCACATAACCAATCACCAGAGCGATGATGACGAGGGAAAGCAGGTCTGAGCAAAAAAAACGTTAAGGGCTTTAACCCTTACAAAGTATCAGGACATAAAACACTACAATTACCAAACATTTATTATTTACATGAACTCGCAGGATAATTACCAGTGAAGTCAAAATTGTTTTTAAAATGATTACAGTGGTTCAATTTCACCCCTCGTAACTGAGAAACGCCAAAACCTTCAATCAACACAGTATATGGAATAAATCCCACTGTCATACAGCCACCTTTCCCTTTCTTCTTGTACACCATATAAAGCAATAACCCTAACAACCTGTGACTTTGGAGCTACAAGCAGAGCTATAAACAGGGTTTTTTTGTTTTTTTTAAATACCAAGCTCATGAGTCCCAGACCCCCTAACGGGGTTCAAGGTTTCACATCACATGAGGAACAATGAATTGTGGTCACTGGAGCTGTGAGAAATCATTAAGTAGGTTCTGGATGTCTCGAAAACGAAATTTTTTAAAATATGCCCACCTCATATAACACACTGTTTATGTACCAAATTAATTTGGATAATTCTAACCAAATTCTGACTGCTTTGCACTATTCACAAGACTATTCACAAGCAAGTTGTCTTCATGGAAAAAAAAAAAAATTAAAAACACCAGAAAAAAAAACTGAGAATATGACCTTCGTATCCTCAGTGGTAGCTATGAGCATGGCTACAGGTAGCAGCTAGAATTAAGACCTGTACAAGTTCTTTTCCTTGGCTCGGGGACATCGTCACAGGTTCACTAAGACATCACTGAGGAGAGTAACTATGAGGAGAGTTTCTTCCCATTACTTAGAGGCATAACACTCCAGGAAATCTGTGCTGAGCTCTAGTTATCAACATGTGATTCTATTATCCCCAATAACCACAAAGGTGGGAAGCGGGAACTTGGTGAGAAGTTTCCAGGGAAAGATGGTTGTATGACAGCGAGATATGACTCGGTGTTTGCAGCAATGTGTCTTTGCTATAAAAGCTCAGCATATCGGCGTACAAGAAGACATCCAGATGATTCTCACCATCCCTTACAGTTACGGAGGGTTTACAGAATCATATTTACTACAGCAGATAATGGTGTTGCTGTTGTTGTATTACTTTTAAATAACAGCACATTTTATTACCCAATTTTAAATAAGCACAGGGACAAATATCCTGTAAGTAAATTCTGAGAAATCACATTTCTTCTTCTTGGAATCGTTCGTGTAAAGACATGGTCTTAAACTTTTCATCTAAAAGTATCGCGTTTAATCATAAAAATAATAAAAATGAATGAAAAATAAAACAACACGCTCTCTGCCATAGTCTTACTCCAAACTCTTTTGAAATAAAACCACCTGGAGTCTGTGAGAAAATTCTCAATGACTCTACCCATTCACAATTCTCATTCTCATTTGTAATGCTGTAGCTTTAAAGGTGCATTAGGTAAGAATTAGGTAAGAATTAGGTAAAATTAGTGTTTCTGGGTTTTTCTTCCCCAAGATTAGGTCTCCAACAGTTAGGTGGATTTGACATTTGAATGATTCCAGCCCATATTCAAGAAACTCCACCGCCAGGATCTACAGTAATAATAATAATAATAATAATAATAATAATAATAATAATAATAAAGCAGTTCAAAGTGCTTTAAGATAATTATAGGGTTCGTGACTCCTTACAGTGGTCTGTAGAGTGTCTATAAAATGACTGACAGTACGGGCATCCAAATACACACAAGCATTCCGGACCGGAAGTCCGTTTTCCAAATGAGTTTTCTCAACCACTTAGTACGCTTGTGCTGAGGTCATGGCTTAAACCAATTTTTTTTTTTTTTTTTTTATCATGCTCTAAACCTCTTCCAGGTTATTTGTACAAATAAGGAATTTTAAAAAAAAAATCAACTATTTCAGCTTTAACAAAATATAGAAAGTGCAGAGTTTGTAAACCAACTAGACATAACTTTGCAGGAGCAAAAGGATACTGACGGCGAAGACGTTGATACCGTCCACTGTGTACTTGTAGTAGTACCAGTTAAAGGCACGGTAGCAGCACAGGAGAACCCTCGTTTCACAATTTTGAGGCTAAAAGCAGAAAAGTAATCATTGTAAAAAATTTTTAATTCCGAGAGAATGAAGAGAAATGGTGGGATTATGCTGGCGAATGAGTGACTTGGGCTCTGGTCTTCATACGTGGATTATAATTACATGTTTGCTCTATTGTCTTTGCTGGTTAAAGCTTTCCATTTCTCACTGACTTCTAATAGAAGCTCTTGTTCTTGTTCCGGTGAAAAGAATTAAGCATTTTATCTCGCCATTTGCATGCCACGTTGCTACTTCACTGATCATGGTTTCAAGTCCTGATGTATTCAATCAACCAGCAATTATTTCATATCACGTTCATAACCTGGTTGAAATTATTATGGTTAATAAATCTGACGTAGCTCGTATTTATGAAGAACAGGACCCTGACTGCACACTCTGGAAATGAAACATTAACAGAAAAGGAATCAGAGCTTACGTTCTTCACCGGTCGAACCTGAATCTCGTCAGGTGGCAGGAAGAGGACGATGCTGAGGATCCTGCCGTTCATTTTAGCAACAGGGATGGTGAAGACCATCATCCAGGAGAGGAAGCAGGCCAGGGAGTGGATTACAGCAAGAGGAACGTAACCAAGCACGAGCCAAACATACGTGCTCACACAACACTACAATACACAGTCAAGGTGTAACAGCATTACACACCACTACTAAGTGCAAAAGTTTGTGCCCCCTTGATTTACCTCAATGTTACAAAAACAGCATTCATTGTTTATTTAATAATTTTTATCTATTGAAAGTGTTACATTATAGTTTACATATAAATAAATAAGTACTTTTTTAAAGCAATTTTGGCTTATTTCAAACAGGCTCAAACTCTCAAACAGTTTGCTGTCAAGTTAATTCAGAAAGAATCAGGAAAGCAGAATCTATAAGATCTAAACCAAAACATACTGGCCTTTCATACATCATTCAGACATCATTCAAGAAGCACCGAGATGAATACATGACCAAAAAGTGGTTGGGGAAAAAAAAAAAACAAAAAAAAAGAATGGAAGAACTGCAAGAAGAAATACAAAAACAGCAAAAATCAAAAACAACCAGCCAGGAAGTCTTAAAGGCAAGTGAGAAAAAAATGTTACAATGATATCGTATTGAGAAATATGATTTTTAAATGTTTCACTATAAATACAGTGGGGTTGAAAAGTCTGAGAGAACTAGTGAAAATGCATTCTTGCATTTTGCATTCTTTTTTAATTTAATACTATTTTCATTATGAATTATATTACTGACAACCATTTGGGTGAAAATTAGAATATTTGAAATCTTTACATGAATTTCAGAGTTTGAGTATTTGTTCTTTCCCCTTTTTTGCATTAATGACAGTGTGCGCTCGAGCCGGCATGGACTCCACAAGTTTGTGCAAAATCCATTTTAGATCAAATCCATCGGAGTGTTGTCTGATCACATGCTTCAGTAGAAGAGATTAGACATGAGGAAAATCTGAACTTTTGTACAAAGCAGTTAACATGGTCAATATCACACATTTGCTTACATTTAAATAGGGAGCTAGACGTAGTGCAGAATCTTGAATATTAAATATTTAAGATATTAATCACTTACTTTCTTTGTTTTAAATATTTCAAAATTCTAAAACCTTCTGTTTATTTCCAATTTTATGTGAAAAATCCCAGATTTTCAGTGTGGTCTCAGACTTTTAGACCCCAATGTATTTCAACTTACACATTATAACCAATTGTAAAAAAAAAAAAAAAAAAAAATGCGATAATGAAGGAAAATCTGTAAAAGCTTAACCACTTGCTGGTTTCATTTCAAAGCAAGGGAACACAATGTTTTAAAAGTGTTCAATACAGTTTAAATGTGACAAATATATTCTAATAACTTGTATCCACCATTTTTTCACATCCTCTAAGCAGCTTTTGGATCCTCTCTTTTGTAATATTTACTCTATGTTTTTATCTGACACTGCCCTCTTCAGATCAGGGTTGGTAATGAAGAGGGTCAGGGCAAAAAATTGTATTTTTATTATAGATAAATTAAAATAGAAATAAATAGTAAGCAGTGTTTTGTACACTTTTGGACTCAATATTTTAAGCAGTCTCACCCAGTAAGAGCGCTTCTGAGGAGGAGGAGGAGGTGGGCCATCTTTAGTGACAGGTGGGGAACTCATCAGAGGTGTGGACTCCTTCACATTATCCGGAGATTCCTTCACATCACCCGCTTCTTCTGGAATTGCTTCACAGTGGGGGAATTTAACGCAGCATTTCCGTACCAGACTGCTAGTCTGAGAAGAAAGAGGGACGAAATACTGGCCAGCTGAATAGACAGTAGAGAACCTGTACTGAACATATAATAATAAACTACATCTCTAGGGGTCAAATTAAAGCACAGTGTTGGTGATGTCAACTAGATCAAGGCATCCATCATTTCTTAATTTCCTTCCGTGTTGAAAAAGCTGGAGTGAAATGAAATGCTGGTTAAAATGGAAGAGAAAGTGTTGAGACAAACGACTAATAAAATGCTTCAGAAACACTTTCAGTGGTTAATCTCTATGTTTATCCCATCATTCCAGTCCCTAGCACTTTTTAAAACAAAGTTCCACCTGAGATTTGTCTTATCACATCTCCATGAAGTAAGTGTTTATATAATCCACAAAATAACATAAATCAAATGATACCGATCCAATATTGGGGCCGTCCTTCTTTCTAAATGCCAATTTAACCCCTTCTAAGTGCAACTAGGAGTGCAATATACAACACCTGGCCAGTGGTTTGTTAAAGCATAGCTTCTTTGTGATGTTACCTTTTGTAACGCTTTCCCAAAGGGCCACAATAAATAACCTGACAACTTGAAACAGAGTTTCCCTGTAGCCAAGGAGAAGGAAGAAAAACAGCATCAGGTGAGATGCAGAAATTGGATCACCAGAAACACCCTGAAGCATTCGCTACATACCATGTGGAATCGCAATGATGGTGCAAAACATCAGTAAGCTAACAAGAAAATAAGCTAAAGAGATCCACCAGCCAAACAAAAGCGCATAGGCGACGTTGCCAAAGCTGATCAGCGAGCCTGAAAATGAAGAAGAAACATTTCATGAAATCCATGGCCAAATAGTATATTTTATAGAAGAAATGTAGATGTTCTACAAATGATCTCTGAGAAACTATACCCACTGACCTGTATAGGGTTTGATGAAGATCTGCTCAGAGTATAACTCCTTCACCTGGTCTGATCTGTCCTCGATCGGACGCTCTGTAACATGACTCTTCCACTTTCTGAAACCAAACTGCCACAAAGTGCACACTGTCATCAGAGAAAAAGCGCTGGCTTTCAGAGGTACAGGGTCACAGCGATCAGAGACGGTGTCCAACATGGCAGTCTACATTCTGCCTTTCTCAGACACATTCACGTACGTGTGGTCTTAAACATCTGATGCCCTAATATTGTTTTTTTTTTCTTTCCCTGAAATTAATCATAGAGCACGTGTGCGAGACAGAATGTCACGGCTGTATCAAGCGACAAGCCAAAAGAGCGATATTTGAATTAAGATTTTCTTAATTCTATGCAAATTAGGTGTGACAAACATTAGGGCAAACGACTGCGAGGCAAATCTCCGTAATTTCACGGCACACCACGCCTAAATAAGGTGTTCTGCTTCTGTAACTCTGTAGAGGAATGTTCCAAAGGTGAGCATACAGTCGGAGAGCAGTGTTTAATTCATGCAGTTATAAAATCCTGTGCTGGGTGAATCTGTAGCACTCACATAGTGACACAAATAAATAAATCAGCCTTGTAACTGATGTTATATTGATCTCCTGGTTGAAAGGGCACTCCTCATTACCTTCACACGTAGATCTGATGCAGTTTGTAAATGATAGTGATGCTCCTGTCCCAAAATTATCCTCGAGGCTGAACGCTTTACATGCTAGGCTATAGGCTAATCGCTTCCTAAACCACTGGCTTTTTTACCAAACAGGCACTTGATCATACAATAACCATCACTGAAGCATCCCTTTTAAAGCCTATTATTTTGGCATGTTCAGATCACCTGTATGCGATTAAGCTTATGAGCTTTTATATCTTCATATCTAATTATCAAAAAAAAATTTCTTAGGAATCTATAATATGGAAGGCTACTTTATTTTTTGAAATAATTACATCCCTAATAAAGCTTGTTAGGCTACACAGTGCATAACATAATAAGCTGTGCAAGCTGGCAGCAATTTGTTTAAAATAAGTCTGTTAAATTTAAAACGCATGATGTGTTCTTTAATAAATAAAAAAAAATATGTATTATTGCAATTAGTGTTGGCGAATTACTACGGTATAAGAGGAATTTAAAAAAAAGCTTTGGGTCATGCTGTTATAGGGAAAAAAAACATTTAATTTAAACATTTAATTTTTAGCAGTTGTTGCTTATTTTCCTATAACAGCACAACCCGTTGTGTTTTTATTCCTTACGTAAGAGCTCAAGTCTTTTTTTTTTTTTTGGAGGAAGCTCTGCTCCCCCTGGCTCCTACAGTCAAATAAATAAAACACTGGTTTATTTACCATGTAGTTATTGACCAGTTTGTGTGCCTCTACTTCGTTCTCGGCGCGGATGGTGGTCCTCAGACTCGCTTCCTGCCAGGCGTCGTCAGTACCGCGTGATTGTACGGAGAGTCCTGACAGCGAGAGCTAAAATCAATGCTGAGCACTGAACATAGCTGGGTTTTGTAAGGAGTAAAAATAACTTTTATAACACCCAAAAATATCTTTCCCAACAAAGCCCATGTTTTGCTGTCTGAGGTTCACAGAGAGGCATGCCGAGAGGCATTTTGATTTTAGATATATGGGGAATATGCAACTTTAAAAAGTAACACAAAGGAGTGAAAAATCGATAAATAATTAAATAACAGTGTTTCTTTTAGTCCTCTCATCCTACATATACTTAACATGACTTTCTTTGAGTCCATCAAATCCACACTTTAAATACTTCTACCACTCACTGTTCTGTACAAGTTTACGTCTAATCCAATCAGTTGCCAGATCATACAAATGTTTTAAAAATGTCTTATGAATAAACATCAACTGTATGACAGGTTAGATGATGCTTGAAAACATGAGTTTTTTATCAAATATTAAAATAAACGGTCTTTAACAGCTTTAAAATAATATAATAGATCAAAATGAGTATTCAATCCCAATCCTGTCATTCGTTTAGATAAGCAAGTCTACAATAGTACAAAAGTTTGCACACCCTTCGTACAAAAATGTATTACGTTTGGCTTCACAAAAATGGTGAAATGGTGCAGGATATTAATGGTTAAAAATATATATATAAAATATCAGTTTAAATTTTCCATCTCTCTTTCTGAATACACTATAAATTCTTTCTAATAACATGCATGGTTTCTATCCTCCAAGCAGCATTTGGATTCTCACAGATGTAATATGAACCCTCATGCATTATTTTTGTCTGTGTGTTTTATCACTGATCAGAACAGTGAGAAAACATCATCACGGTCTCCTGACCATGCGGTTGGGGGGGAAGAAAAGAAAAAAAAAATATTTTACTGATTTTGCCTTAAGGTCTTGAGGATATATTGTGCGATATCCTAACCCACATTTCATTTTTAACATCTTTGAATTTCTATCTTGTAAATAAATTCTAAAAAAAAAAAAAAAAAGGCATGTTCTCCCTTTTCAGCCAGAAATAATCCAGATATCTAAAATTTTAAAAAAACGCTTAATATTGGTAGATAGAAACACTCAGAAATGAATGGCGAAGATAACTGCACTACCAAAATATGTAGCAAACATATTTTTAGTTTTAAAAATTTAGTCGTAGCAAAACAGTCTACGTATAAAGGCATCTTACTGTGAGCCGAGAGGCATTTTGGCGTGTGATGGATGATATGGTGTGAGCCACAGGGTGAAGGAGTATCGACCATCTCGGGATGAATGCTGGCCACACACAGTCTGTCACACTGGGAGCTACGGCGAAGAAATCTGTGCTCATGGTCCCACAGGAGTTCTGTCAGTCAGCCAGGAGAGAGAAGAAAATGATATATTTCACTGGATTTGGAAGTTTCCCATGAGCAGTATATGGTCCATAAGTCCCAATTTGTTATTGTGTGAATCCTGATAGTCATATGAACCCCTATCAGACATCATCTGTGACTGATCTATTCTCAGAGGCTTGTATGGAGTCAGGGGAACTTTCTAAACTTTATGCAATTTTTAAATAAATATTTCCGAACATTAAGAGAGGAAAGTGAGCAATCTAAAACTAATTAATCTTAGCAAAGGATCTGAAACCTGAAGCATCTCTTCTTCCCTACAGATGATGATAGAAATCTTTATTTCAATGTCACTGTGAATGGTTCATTATAAACATCATCAGATAATTGTATAACTACGATGTGACACAGAGCCAGCGCCTAACAATGCCCTCAATCACTTTGAAGAAGAAATACATGAAAAATAAAGCTACATTTTTGATATCTATAGCATCTTATTTGTTAGAAAATGGCTTAAAGGTGAATTTTTTTTAACTTATGCGTAACCAAAAACATCACCAAAAACCAAAAATGGATGTACGTTACAAATACTACGACTAAATTTTTTACAAATGACCCATCCTGATGCCCTACTTCTGGTTGGAGTTCTCATCGGTTGAGTTCGCTCGCTGCTGCTGGGGGTGGCCCCATATGGACTGCCTGAAGAACTGTTTGGATTGCTGGGGATGGTGCCACCTGGGGGCTGTGGAGATGGCTTGGGGATCACATATGGGGAGCTGTACTGTAATGGCTTGGGACTGCGATTGCTGTAGTGGCTTTGGGGCTGCAGTTGCCACAAGCAGCTTCGTACTCAGGACTCCATCAGTGGACAGTGGATAGATTTTAACCAGCCGGACCTCTTGCAAATACTGTGATGAATTTATTGGTTGCACAATTGCACTATTTGTCCATATAGTACACAATAGAAGGGATTTATTTATAATTGCACTATCCGTTGCACCCAGATGAGGATGGGTTCCCTTTTGAGCCTGGTTCCTCTCAAGGTTTCTTCCTCATATCATCTCGGGGAGTTTTTCCTTGCCACCGTCGCCACTGGCTTGCTCATTAGGGATAAATTCACAGTGATAAATTTAAATATTTACAATATATTTTTGTGAATCCATTTATTTCTGTAAAGCTGCTTTGTGACAATGTCCATTGTTAAAAGCGCTATACAAATAAAATTGAATTGAATTGAATTGAATTGAAATACACAGAATGATACACGATATGGGCAAAAGTATGTGGACACCTGACCATCACACCTGTATATACTTGTTGAACATTTCATTCCAAAACCATCAGCATTAATATGGAGTCAGTCTCCTTTACTCTTCTGGGAAAGTTTTCCACTAGATTTTGGAATGTGGCTGTGGGAATTTGTTCAGCTGCAAGTGTATTAGTGATGGTGGGCACGGATGTCGGACAAGAAGGCCTGACTCACAGTGAACATTCCAGTTCATCCCAAAGGTGTTCAGTGGGGTTGAGGTCAGGGCTCGAGGACACTCGAGTTCTTCCACTCAAACCTTCTCAAACCATGTCTTCATGGAGCTCGCTTTGTGAGTGAGGCATTGTCATGTGGGAACAGGTCTGGGCCTCTTAGTTCCAGTGAAGGGAATTCTTTACTCTACAGCATACAAAGACTTTCTGGACAACTGTGTACTTCCAACTGTGTGTTGGAAGAACACAATTTAGGGAGGAATCCAGATATGATAGGTGTGATGGTCAAGTGTCCACATACTTTTGGCCATATAGTGTATGAAGCCCAGACTGTACAAACTTGGTGAACTACCCCTAGATTTTTTATTTACTCTTATTATTTACTCTATTTATCTTATTTAAGCCTGCTTCACTGACACATCCATAACACATCATCAGCAGTGATTGACAAGGTACACACGAACTACAATATATAGTGCAATAAACATGAACAAGATTCTTTGGATTATTTTCTCAATCACTGACTTTTCAAACCTTTTTTAAAACTAGAAGTAAGCAGACTATGCAAACGATGTTCGATCAAAGCACAAATTACACTAAGGGACATGTGTGTGGTTTGAATGAAAGAGCTGGCTAAAGACAAGCTCAGCTTTTCTGTGTACCGTGAATCCTGTTCTGAAGCGACACAGCTACTAGTGTTAACACGTGATCATCAATGGCAATGTCTATTCTCACTCTGGAAAATGGTTTTCTACATTTCTACGCTTTTCACCACATCTACGCTACTTTTCTTATTAATATTATGTTGAGCAGACCATTATTTCCTACATTTGAGACTGTTTCTCCTATGAAACGTCATTGTACCTGAGCTAGCAATAACAATGTCCTGCTGTGACATCAGAGCAGCAGACAACCACTAACTTCCCACATGATGAACAAAAATACAGCAGCAACCAACAAATTAGCAGCAGAATTGCAAAGTTCATTACAATTTTTTACATTTAAACATATTTAATGTTTCAGGGTGGAGTTTTCCTAACAAAGCTGGTATGAAATAAGAGCTTCTGAAACTTAAGAGTGTATAACTATAAACATAACATAACTATAAAAAAAAAAAAAAACACCTATGGTTCTAGGTGGCCAAAAGAGAGGACATGTTTAGACTTTTAATTAAAGTCAGTTTTTAGTCACTAATGATGAAAGTGTAATATAAAGTCAATTAATGATTAGGTAGTTAAGCCACGCCCACAAACAAACAATGCTAAGCTTTTAAAGGGAAATTCTTCTAAATGGAATCAAACAAAACCATAATGTTTTAGGGTTGGGGGCTTTAATTGAATTTCATTGATCATTAAGTGTAATTTGAAGTCTAGAGTGTTCAAAACTTGCAGGAAAAAGAGCAAACCCTCACCTAATGAAGACCTGACCCTGCTCATGTTCATTATCCTGAGCTGCTAATTTCTTGCATTTTGTTTATTTCCTCTTCCATTGCATTCATTTCTAACTCAAAAGCGAAACAGTTTGCAGCACTCAAACACACACAAAAGGCTTGCTGCTTATTTCTGCCTTTTATTGTTAATGCATTTCAACCTTTAAATGTTATGGGCTGAGCACCTGGCCTAGCTTCTTTATTATATATTTTTACACAGATTATAAAAACTGTAGGCCACTTTGCAAAATGATCATCTTTAGCTGAAGTTTATCAAATCATGAAAACACATAAAACACACCTCATTTTCTGTCAATGTCGCACGTGGAGGAGAAAAACAGTTTTTTTTTAATGTGAAAACTGTTTTAGAGCAGGTTTCATGTGCTGCCCATCACTCACCTGAACTATCAACCGTGGACCTTCGCCTCAGACACTCCACATCTGTTGACATTGTGTGTGTTGTGTGTTTTTGTGTAAGACGCAGCTTCAGTGATTTAACTTTTCCTGATAACAAACTTCATGTCGTGAACGAGCGCGTGTACTGCTGCGCGTGGCCGGTGCGCGCCGCCGATGCCAGGGAGCGGGCGCGCGCAGCAAGCGTTGCCTTTTCACTGTGGGATCTGTAGCCGTGGTGCTGCACTCGACAGATTTTATAATCATATTCAGAAATATTTATATTTTTTTTCAACTAACACCAACCTTACAGTATTTCCGAGATAAATTTTTGAATGATGATTGAAGTCATGTTCATAAATGGTTCATAAACCTCTAATAAAATTAGCTAACTATTCAACTTGACAGGATTTCCTCACTGCTAACGCTAGCATTCTTAAAAAAATAACCAACTGGCAACATTTCTGAGAAGATTTTCATATTCATAAATGTGTGCTGTTATACCGCCTACATTAACTAGACCAGATTAATCTAAATTTGACCAATCAGTATTTTTTAAATCATATTTACAAATGTATAACATCTTCACTGCTAAAACTAGCTATCTATCCAACATTATGTAACCTGACAGGATTTCTTCACTGCTAACACTAGCTATCTTAAATGATCTAGTGACTGAAATTTTTAATCCATATTCAAAATCTTCTTAATCTTCAACTAAAACTAGCCAACTATCATACAATATTTAACCTAAACAGGATTTCTAAGATTACATCATATTCATAAATTTATAAAATCTTTACCGCTAACATTATCCAGCTAGCTAACATCTAACCTGTGTGGATTTCTCAGAGGATTTTCAAGTCATAAAATTTTCATAATATTTTCTGCTAAAACTAGATAACTATCCAACATTATTTACCCTCACAGGATTTCTTCACTGCGAAGACTAACTAGCTATCTTAAATCACCTACTCTGACAAAGTGTTGAGATGTGTATGAACTTTACTGGTAACATTAACCAGCTAGGTAATATTAACTAACCTGACATGATTTAAGAGGTTGTTTAAGTCATATTCATAAATGTGTATGAACTTTACTGCTAACATTAACCAGCTAGGTAATATTAACTAACTTGACATGATTTATGAGGTTGTTTAAGTTATACTCATAAATGCTTCATAATCTTCACGGCTAACACTAGCTAACTGGCTTAAACGACCAACTCTGGCAAGATTTCTGAGATGATTTTTAACTCATACCATAAATGTGTACAATGTTTACTGCTAACACTAAAAACTTAGGTTTTAATTCCTATTCATAATCTTCACTGTTAATGCTAGCTACACACAAGCTAACCTGAGAGAATTTCTCACAGGATATTCAAGTTATATTTATAAATCTTCATAGCTAAACTTCACTACTGATGCTAGCATGAGCTAACCTTAAAAGTATTCCTTTTTAAGAGTATGAAATAATAAATGTTCGTAGATGTAGGTGTAGCCATATGGTTAGCATTAAGTAACCTGAGAATATTCTAAGAGGCTTTTTATCTTTTAAATAAATGCTCATAATCTTCTTGCTAACATCAGCAAGACAGTTAACAATGCTAATCTGATAGTATTTTTAAGCTAATTTATAAATACTTATAATCCTCAATGCATTTTCTAGTTAGCGGGCTAACATATGCTTACTTATCCAGATATTTTTCAAGAAAAAACCTCTTGAGTAAAATCATAAAAGTACATCCACTCACGGTACAAATACAGTGTCAAATATAATTTGTTTATTGTTATAAACGAATGCACAAAATACAGCTTTAAGACTGTTTCAAAGTATTTTGCAGGCTATAAACTGAAATCCATAATTTAACATAAGGCTATACCATGTAGGGTATAAAAATCACATATTCAGTCAAACAGAGTATTTTACAAATCAGTGGATTTATAAGCTGTATGTCCCACATGGCCGGCAGTCTGTAGGCAATAAAAACACCTGATCCTGCTGAAAAAAAATTATATATATATATATATATATATATATATATATATATATATATATATATATATATATATATATATATATATATATATATCACTTCATTTCTGATTGGAAACTGGCCTAATGGTGTGCATTATTGTTTCAGTTACAGATCTAATGAACATCCATTTTGTAATTAACCCATTTTTGTCTCTTAATGGAATATTTGTTTATGACAGCCACCATTTTCTCTGCAGACAACCTGAAATTCAGGAACATTACCACAGATGTGAAACACTGAATCAGATTACAAAACCAACAAATACATCTAGAATCAGTCACATCACCTGTTAAACCAGTCAGATAGTTTACATCTTGATACCAATCCATTTAAAAGACCACTAAGAAAATACCACTAATAACAATTACACAACCATCAAGATCTAAGAGAAACTGCTACATCACTATTAATTGTTTCATCAGGTAGTGAAATATGGAATATGTCTTCTCATGCTTTCTACTGTTCAGTAATATTTCTCTAATATTTGGTGGAAAGTAAGGCTTAATTAAGTTATTTTTACATGAATATACCTTATTTTATTCACCATGTCATTCATAAAAATCTATACAACATTTTTTGTTTACCTGTATGTATATCTCTTATAGATATGTATACAAATAACAACAATATACAGCTATAAAATGTGCATTTTGTAGTGAAAAATGTTTTTAATGCATTTTTCCTCATCCAAAAAGCTTATTTTAGTGATCACAGGAATGGTAAATTGTTGTAGCAATTAAACATCATCTTTCAAAAGCTCGACTTCTGGCCAAATCTTCTAAACTGAATTTCATGGATGTGAAAATACTGCACAGTTCATTATTTTATGGACAGGAGGTTAGTAAGGACAGGAAAATATACTACAATTCTTTCTATATTACTTACGGAAAGACGTTTGTGCCACCAGGATTTGAATTTTGTACCTCTCAATTTTAATGTTTTATTTTGAAATTGCATATGGAGTTTTGGCTTTTAATTAAAGCAAACTGAATTTCAGTTTGCTTTAAATGAAAATGAAATTCTCAGATGTACACAATTTAATTTTGAATTTGAAGCACAGCCTCAGATTTTAGACACATTTAATCAAATTCAGGTCCATCATGAGGCGCTAATAATCTCTTCATCATGCACCTCATTTATCAAGCTGCATACGGATTGATTTACTTGTTTGACCTAAAAAAACCAACAATTATATTCGACTTTACTTAAAGACTGATCAGTGAGAGCCAATGTTTGAATCAGTGCTCATTTGCTTTTGTCAGGTTGTATAGAATTAAATATGGTTACAATGATCTGAATTTTAAATGCATTGTAAAGCCAAAATATTGAATTTAGCATATTTGATTATTTTTTAAATGCAATATTAATCATTTATGTAACCATTCAAATGATGGAATACAAATTACAATAGAGTAATTTATAAAGCTTCATATGAAATTTCAAATCAAAACAATGCCATTTTCAGATTTAAATGTGCAAAATTCAAATCCAAAAATCATTCAATAATTACAAATACAAGGCATTCTACATTAGAAAACCTGCAAAACACAATGCAAAAGTGAGCCAAAGCACAATGTGAAAGCGAAGTATCTACAACAGAATACGGGTGAAAGAAACTACATACTAATGTACAAAAATAGCCTTTTTGATAGAACTGTACAACCATCACTTTGAATGGAAGCAGACAACAAACACACAATATTGATAATAGCATTTTCAGCTTCTTTACAGTCAGTTCATTAAAAATGCCCTCACTTTCACATAGCCTACATCTACAATGAAACTTGTTCATAATTGCACCAGGCAACTTCATATGAAAGTACTGATAATAATAATATTTAAGAATACACTTTCTCTTTGTAACAAAGTACTAACCCTATCGTTTGTTTAGATCAGTTCCATGACTGCATGAGCCAGGTCTGTGTACCATGTAGGTAACACAGAGCTAGTGAGCTCAGTCCGTTCTTGTTTGTGGTGTATCTCATGAGATGTGGTTCATTACGTAAGGTCTGGGTTTTATATATATATATATGTAAAACGGTGCTATGATCCAGTCAAATGCACATTAACTCAAAAGTGTCATTGCTCAGTTCGACACTGATGCAAGAGGACCTATGAGACATGCAGGGAAATGGTGGCTCAGTGGTTAAGGCTTTGGGCTACTGATTGAAATTCTAAGTCACTTTGGAGAAAATCATCAGCCAAATGAGCGAATGTAAACGTAATGCAGCAGCCATTTTTGTTGCATGTTGTGAACTTAGTGGTGGTACCTTGTCCGGTTCTGCTCCTTTAGCAAAACGCACCCATGGTGGCTTGTACCCAACCCTACAACATGCTGTTTTATGTGTGCCAATCTGCAAAGCTGCCATGTAATTCACACAAACAATAACCTGTCATTCATTCCTAATAATATCGTCATGCCAAATCATTTTAAATTAGCAATACTTCAAGTGACCTCACAACTCTAGCGTAACTTTTCTGAGGATGAAGTTCCTATTTTCTAGTACCTTGAGGGTGCTTGTTTTTTGAGTCAGCTTCATCAGCTTCATCTCTCCAAACGTCAATGCACACTTACCCAATACACACGGCTC
This sequence comes from Pangasianodon hypophthalmus, assembly GCF_027358585.1. Taxonomy (NCBI): domain Eukaryota; kingdom Metazoa; phylum Chordata; class Actinopteri; order Siluriformes; family Pangasiidae; genus Pangasianodon; species Pangasianodon hypophthalmus. Next base: position 4,805,145 of record NC_069727.1, read on the forward strand.
GGATTTGAAGGTCAACGTGCGTCAGAGTCTTTAATAGCTTAGCATTACTGATGGCAAAACTGGCAGCCTTATTTACGGTGGCACTCAGTCAGAACCCGTCTGTGCGTAATCTATCGTAATGTTTAACAAAGAAATCACCAACCAGTTATGGAGCTCACCACGCAAACATGTCCCACATACCAGCATAGGCACAGTGACAGGAACCCTGTCTTACATGTTTCTATCAGTTTGTGGTGCAAAGTATCCAGCACTTTTTGACCAAACTCAGCAGAGCAACATAATACAGGACGAAGTCAAAAATCAGAGTCAGCATCCATCAGTTCCGCCTCCATTAGGTTGGTTCTGGAGTGGATTGGCGCGATCGCTGGTTTCCTGCCCTCTGATCGAGGTGTTGTAAAGCCTGTCCTGCCACCACCCACTGACGAAGGCACCTCCTGCCCTGAATAGCGGAACACTCCATTAGATCCATTAGACTGCCAGGCCGGTTGTTTAAACTGGCCTCGTCCCTCGTACTGGCTTAGCGTCAGTGGGTTGGTGAGGTTAAAGCCAGGCTCCCTGCTGCGCTGGCTGGATGAAATATAGCCAAGCCCTCCATATCTCTCCTGGTACGGAATGGGACAGGCAGGTCGGAATTCCGGGAAGGAGCCTGGAAGGACATTCTCCTCTTGCTGCCGTTGCCGCTCCCAGAGGTTAGCCACGAGGCTGCGATGTGCCGGGAGCTTGGGGAGGCGAGGGACAGCGCTGGGCCCGAACTCTCTGTGACAGGGATTCACGTCTTCTTCAGCAGGCGCTACTGAACGCACCTCCTTCTTCCTCTTCTTCTTTTTCTTCTTACGTTTCATCATCTCAGGGGAGATATCGGCTTCGACCATCCAGAGTTTGTTTCGCTCTTCTGGAGGAGGCACTGCATGAGGATGTATAGTTGTAAGCGACATTAACACATTGTTGAAACAGCACATTTTAATATTACATTTTAAAGGTAGGACGTCTTTTCTAACATTTTACATTTAGATTCTCTTATTTAATATTCTAGGTTTATTTATAGATTTAGGTATAACCAGCCCCATTCACTGGGGTTGCACAAGACAGTGTACTCCCAGTGTTGGTCCCAAGCCCGGATAAAATTGGGGAGGGTTGCCTCAGGAAAGGCATCCAACGTAAAAACTGTGCCAAATCAAATAACTAACAGGAGCAGCCGAAAGAAGAAGAAGAACAACAACCACATTTATAAATTTAGGGATCATTAACCATTAGGTAATGTTAACAAAATAATTTTTTTTTATTATACCTGCACTATCCAATATTTAGTCCATGCTTAAGTAAAACTAGATGTAAGTGCATCCAATATCACCTAACACATTAATTAATGTGTTTATGGTGGTTCATTGGCAAAATTCATAATTTAGGCTAAATGTTGGGTGCCAATAGTTACATCCAAACATAGCAACATGGTGTAATTTGAATTATGCTCATTAACGCGGACTTGTTTTCAGTCAAAGATTGAAATAAATATTTGTCACAGTACTCGTATTATGTTAACATTTAAAAAAAACATCCCTACTACATGTGTTAACTTTGTTATTTATCACTACTTACTGTGGGTTCAAGTTGAAGCTGATGGTTTGTGAATGTTAACTAATGCAGGAAAGTTAAGAGAATTGTTTGTTGCCCATTTTTCTTCTGAAATCAATCTTTATGTGCTTGGATCAATGATTTTGAAAACTTCATTTCTGAGATGTTAAGAGAACAGAAAAAGTATCTGGTACCACATAACTTTAGTACTAACCAGGCGTCCCAGTGGGCGTAACCGAGATGTCCTGAGGTAAAATGGCACCTCTTCGTGCCACCATCTTTGTCACGTGCTGGGCCCATGCAGAGGACATTTCCATGGACGGCTCATTCAGTTCGAAGTTAATACCCGCTTTAGAAAAGTGACAAATTCCATTAGTGTTTAATTTCATTCATCATTTTCTTACTTTGTCATTTTCTTAAATAACCTTTCCTCATTTCTCAAAACTAATTTCTACTCGGTCTATTCCTCAGCAGAACACTGAAATCTGATTTTATCTCCACATGTCCAGCAGGAGGCGCTGTACTTACCCACAGGACCCTCATGGGAGACTGTGTGCATGCTAAAGGACAATTCTTTTTCCGGGTCCATTTGGAGTTCCTTCCGCTTCGAGAATGCTTTGGCTATCATCTTGCTCTTCTTGATGCGCTTCGGCTCATCGTCACTGCGTCCAATTATCCTTAGATTACAGGAACGGCATAAATATGACACTGGATATTGTATACATAATTAGGCCACTAAGCCATTCTGTTTAGCTATTGCAGGATATTATGGACCAAACAATTTATTTTATACAATTTCTTAGCAAACGTGCAATGATTCACTATAAAATAAGTAAATTTAAACGCAATAACTTTCAGACAGACATCCCTTGGTGGGAATGCCTGGGACCTTCTGTATAATTCGGACAATAAAGAGTACCAATGAACTCATTTAAAAAGATAAACCTACCTACACCAGGTGCGCTTCCAAATGAGAATAGTGGCTTTAGTCCAGACCCATGTGCTCATGGCAATGCCGGTCCCGAACATAGAGAACAGATTGATCTTTTCCACCAACAGACTGGGCCGGTTTTTGATGGTGCACTCTGGGATCGGTTTCTTGGTCTGATGAGCTATAGTGACATTAGCTTCACACCTGGAACACGCAGTATTTTTGTAAGCTGAATCACTTTAAACATATTCAAGAAATAATAACAGTGGAAAAACAAATATTTAAAAGTACATAAAAAATGCTTACAGCACAAATTCCCTAAAGCTCCTTTCCCACTCCGCCTGGTTGAAGAAGTCGTAGAAATGGCATCCAAAAGTGATGAAAACAAAACCAAAAGCTAGAAAACCAAATATGCCTGGTAGGAAGAAAACATCCTTAGCTATGTGGACAATTTTTGCAACGTTCTGTATTGTAATGAAAACTAAAACTGAAAATTAGGGATGCATTGACACTGATACTGGTCTTGATTCTCATACTATTAAAAATGCTCTGCTACCAACATCTGATACCAGGTGACACTAAGCGACATAAACCTGTGTACGTTTTCACATTAACAAACAAACTACACAAAATGACAATGATCTGGATGCATTTCACAATTAATCAAAGCAAAGGAGAAGCAGACTGCAAACTGTGCTCTGAAAATGTCAAGAGGAGGAATTACAGCATCTTCCTACAATACACATAACCTAATAAAACATCTTAAACATAAAACTCAGCATGAGGAGCTCATCACTAGCAGCACATGAATGAAAACAAAAATGAACGCTCCAGCAAAGTGAGAAAAAATGTCTACAGGCAACACTAGGTGAGCAAAAATAACAGCTCTTAGCCAGTATGTTGTTCTTGAAGATCAGTCGCAATCAGTCAACTGGACAACAAGGGATTCAGACGCAATGAAAACAAAAACGTACATTACTCACAGCTGTACAGAAGGACACTTCTGATGGGAAACAAAATCTGCTCTTCTCAATTGTAACCCAACCCCATCCAAAGTAACTACTGCAGCTAGCGAATGCACTTCATTTAAAATCAAACTGCTAATGTTATAAAGAACGAGATTAGTAGCCTAAGTGCTTGAACACAAATGGGCACTTTTCATGGCTACTATGGAAACAAAAACAAGCGCTAAATAAAATGACTGATTAATACTAAGCAGGTTACTCACATCTGTATCGACAAGAAGCAAAAAACATGTACCTGTATTCGTGATCAGTCTGAAAAAAATGGTACTGATGCATCTCTACTAAAAATATTAACAGAATACAAATGAGTGCTATGCAAAAGAAAACTGTACCAAGTCTCAGCATGGTCTCATTGATTTTGCTTGCTGCTTTTTCACTCAACAGTCCTGGATGGTTACTTTTGATGGAAAATAATGTCATGACACCTGCAAAATTTGGAAATTTGAATCAACTTCATGTATAAAAATTAATAAAGCAATACAAGACTATTGCCTTTCTGTTACCGACTTACCTCTAACAAGGAAATAGCCACCAATAACGAGTACCACGCCGATCGGAGCCAGAACAAACCCAGCGCGATATCTGTAGTTTTTGTAGCCAACAAAGCAGATTCCACTAACAGAGTCTCCATCGACCTGTATGATTTTCATCAGAGTTTATGACTACTGTAGCATCCAGTGCATCACCAAAAAAAGTCCCAGAAACAATAGGAATAAGCAGCCTTACCTGTGCAATGGCCAGTATAGCCACTGTGAGGATAAACGGGATGGACCATGTGACCAGGTGGAAGTAGGACGTCTTTCCAGACAGAGGTTGGTGCGTAGTGCCCAGGGCTTTGAAAGATGTGTGCCAGGCGTAGGTAAGCATAACAAACCAGATGACCCCTGACATCAAGGAGTAGTACACGATGATGAAAATGATTACACACGAAAGCGTCTCTGTCGATCTGGAAAGAGGAGAAAGAATAAATCGGTGTTCTGGGGGCTGTCAAGTATATTCATAACATTCTTCAAAATCCACAAGTGTTCTTACGAGGGCTCTCCAAGCCGCATAGTGTTGTCACTTTTGCACACGATCTCTGTACGAGCGCCATCCATGAACTGAGCGAGCCACCCGATGCTGCCCACGAAGAAGCAGGCATTGACATAGAAGAGGATTACAGCCGGGTAGCGGTTGGAATTTTTCCAGTCGGCAAGAAACGTCGCCTGTGGAAAAGAGAAAGAAAAGATGAGACGCATAGTAAAAAATTTTATTCACTGTTCAGGGCTACCTAATAAGTCTAGCCAAAGTTATCCCAGTGATATGTTGGTGATATCTAATTCAAATCTGCTCCAGAGTCCCGGGTTTGATCCTGAGCTCTGGTGCAGTTTCGTCTGCTTTACTTGCATCTGTATGGGTTTCGTCCAGGTTCCCAGGCTTCCACCCACCTCCCAAAAACATCACAATAGGAGAATTGGCTACTCTAAATTGTCCCTAGGTTTTAAAGTGAGTGTGTTCAGTGCCCCTCACTCCCATTTTTCCTGGGACAGGCTCCGGATTAAGGGAACAGGTAGTAGTGGGTAGAGAATATCACAAATTCCTGTGGTACAGAAAAATTACAACAGCAATGATGTATTTCTCTTAAAACATAATTTTGTTGGAAGACAGCTGCACATGTAGATATGGGATTACAGAGATCAGCACTCACACTGCTTTAAGGTTGTTTTTACACTTCTATTACTTTCCAAAGTGTGTTTTTTTTTTGTTGTCTTCATATGACTGCTTCATCACTGCCTAGTCTTCTTTTGGCAAATTAGGGATGCATTGACACTGATACTGGTCTGATACTCATACTATTAAAAATGCTCTGATAACAACATCTGATACCAGGTGATACTAAGAGACATAAGCCTAGTGCTTCAAAAACAACGTAAAATGATGACTCTTTGCCATTGTCATTGCCTATAGTCTTCTTTTGGGAAATACTCTATCAGAATGGTTGACAAAAAGATTTATAAAGGGATGGCAACAAGAACAAAAGTACTTATTATCAGTTTATCATGATTTATCTAAGCATTTCTCCATATTTGAGCCCACACAGTACTCTTGTTCACTTACCAGTGTAAAGAAAGTGCAAAGCAGGGTGATTGATCCGAAGATGGCGATGTAGCCGTGCATGTCGGAGTGCTCGTCCTCCGTGAAGAGTGGATTGTCGCACTGAATGCCGCAGCCCTCCACATCTTTGTACCAGCTGGCTTGGATGTCAGTTTTGACCAGAGGAGCTTCACATTGTCCTGATGTATTGAATTTGATTTTCTGCACCTCATTCTAGAAAAATATACACTTTAAGTATACTGTACATTTGAGTCACTTACTCAAAGATAGCATCAACCCAAACATCCTGCCATTCATGCTGTAATTATATATCGAGCAAACCTCAACCAAACATAGGCTTAAGCAAAACCAACATAGGGAACATTTATACCTGGCAACCCAGGGGAAACTTGTCCGTGTTCTCACACTTCAGGAAGTTGGGCCACCCTCGCTCCTGTTCCACTATGCTGCAGGGTCGGCGGGTCGCCTGGCACAGGGTCTGGCTGGGCAGCTCCACTTTGCCGTTCTCACACTTGGGCATGTAAACAGCACACAGTAAAGGCTGAATGACCGCCCAGCACCGAGGAGCATTTCTCAAACCTGTAGAAGAAAACATGTCAGAGCTGAACATTTATATTGCATTCAAATATCACATGTACCCAGAAATTTGAGATAAAGTTTTTAGTGATTAAATTTAATTACAGTTTTTATTATCAAGATGAGCCCTGGCTCAATATCCAATACTGAACCTATTCTTATATCACGTTAATAACTGAGCTGACTTTCTGAGAGTTATGCGAAACATCAGAGGCAGTGTTGGTCAGCTTTGAAAGGACATTATGGTCAAAATAATAATAAAAAAAAAAATCACCATCCATTAATCCTACTCACATCTTACAGAGGTGACACCGTCATCTCCAGAATCAGCTTTTCCTGTATGACTAGCATGAAAATCCCTTCAAGACGCTGCACTTTGGAGTTGCAAGTAAATTATGAAGAACTACAACAACTATGGAGTACACATCTGCTCTTGGAAATGGCTAATGCAGAGCTGATGTACTTTTTAGCCTATACAGTCAAGCTAGCAGTAAGGATATTTTGTTTGTAAGAGAGATTTTCAGTTTTTGGGTCAGGGCGCAGATGAGGGGAAAAAAACACAATAAGCGAGAGCCTTAGAGATGAAACACGGCATACTATTAAACAGTAATTTGTGTTCAGTGCAAAATCTGCACTGTGTCAGTCAACTTCACAGACTTCAGATCACAAATCGGACCTGATACCGATACAGCGTTTCAAGCAAGAATCGGCCCTGAAGCACTCTTTGTCAAACCACTGGCCACCTCCATCAGACACTGTAACAACATCTCAGGTACTCATACCGTCTTATTACATACACTGCAAAAAAAAACATCTTAGCAAGTGAAAACATCTTGAATATAGTCAAATGTGTCAAGTATTTTATTATAAGATTACCATAAACCAAATATAAGGTCATTAAATCTCTTTCTAGACATCGTACTCATTTCAAGCTTGAAATAGTCTTATTCTATTGGCAGATAATTTTGCTCCTTTTAAACATTTATTTCTAGAAAGAAGCAAAATTATCTGCAATAGAACAAGACTATTTCAAATTGAAATGAGTAAAAATGTCTCAGAATAGGTTTAATAATCATATATTTGGTTTATTGTAATCTTATTATAGGAAATATTAGATACATTTGACTATATTCAAGATTTTTCACTTGGTAAGATGTCAGTTTTTGCAATGTATTACAAATCTAAGCATTGTCCCTTCCATCAGTCCAAAATCTGATTAACAATTATAGCAAGATGTCTGATTGCTCCATGAATTGGACAAAACCCGAGAGTCTGTCCCTAACTAAATTCAACTCGGATGCTGAGGTGGGGGACTTGCCTTTAAATGTTGCATTTGACTAAAGGTTGTAACTTAAACTGTCCATCAGTGGTCAGTGGATAGATTTTAACCAACCGGACTTCTTGCAAAAACTGTGATGAATTTATTGGTTGCACAATTGCACTATTTGTCCATATAGTACACAATGGAAGGGATTTATTTATAATCGCACTATCCGTTGCACCCAGATGAGGATGGGTTCCCTTTTGAGCCTGGTTCCTCTCAAGGTTTCTTCCTCATATCATCTCAGGGAGTTTTTCCTTGCCACCGTCGCCACTGGCTTGCTCATTAGGGATAAATTCACAGTGATAAATTCAAATATTTACAATATATTTTTGTGAATCCATTTATTTCTGTAAAGCTGCTTTGTGACAATGTCCATTGTTAAAAGCGCTATACAAATAAAATTGAATTGAATTGAATTAATTTCTGACCTTCAACCAGGAAAAAAACAAAGAAAATGCCCCCTCAACTTCCTACTCGGGAACTTGGCACGGTCTCCTCAGGAGTGACGTCAAATCAACATGGCTGCTCCCAGCATCAACAGTAAACACAGTAGCACTTCTAAACTTTAAATGAGTTATACTGTATATACTAGATCAATCAACATACAAATATATTCAATTATTAAATCTATAACACTAGCTATACAGTTACACTGTTATGAGGAGGTAAATATACATCACTCATCACAGTTAGCTGGCTAGCTTGTTGCTAACAAAAGACAACCAAGGAGGCGTCCTTGTTTTTTTCTAGTTTGAACACACAGAGGTCAAAATTTTCCGAGTTCCAACTTCTCACTTCCGAGTTAATTCAAATGCAACATAAGCATATAAAACAATCGGTCCTGAATCTCAGTATCGGATCAAAACATCCAGAAATGTCACGATGCCATGACACATGCAAACAACCAACTTCTACTGACAAACACATTTCAAATAATAACAGATATACATTCATCTTCAATAACTGCTTGAGTCTTGTCAGGGTTTAGGTGGATCTTGAGCCTATCCCTGGAATACTGGGTGCAATGTGGGAATACATCCTGAATACACCCGCCAGTCACACACTCATTCACACCTAGGGGCATTTTAGCATAGCCAATCCACCTAACTGCATGCTTTTGAGAGGTGGGAGGAAACCGGAGTACCCTGAGGAAACCCACTCAGACACAGGGAGAACATGCAAAACACCACGCAGACAGTAACCTGAGCTCAAGATCGAACCCTGGACCCTGGAGATATCCAATTGATCGCCCAACAGAAGTACAGATTAATTTCTCTGAAATAATATTTATTAAAAATAACAAAAATGGAATGTTTACGATAAATGACTGCGATTTGATCGTGATATGATTAGTAGTATAGAGAGAAGAATGAATTTGCAAAATGTTTTGTTAACATTCGAAACGCTTTGTTGAGACTTTTGTTTCAGCAGCTGTACAAAATAATTATCAGAGATTATAAAAATCACCACATTTCTACACTTCATCAGCAGTAAATCTGCGCACTCAAACTTTCCCAGAGTGCTGAAGGAAGAAGTTTGTGCTGTTTCTACACAGATATAGAGCTGAAGTGTTTGTCACAGGTGTGGGAAAATGGGCCTGAAGAGTCATGACCATGCACACAACAACCCTGAGGATTTTGAGATGAAGGTGTGAATGAGGAGGAGAAAAGGCTGGAATGGATCATTAATTAGTGCTAATGTTATGTAATGAGAGATTCAGGAACCGGAAATGTAACCCATTTAAATGTTTAATGCACATGAATAGCTATTGGTAGCTGTTTTGTTTCACAGCTTCAAACTGTAGGACAGGTGAGAATAAAATAAGTAGTCGTGAAATTTATTATCATTAAATGTGTTTTGGGGGGACAAAAAAAGAAAAGAAAAAAAAAAACAAAGCCTGAAAAAGTCTGACCTGAAAAATAAAAATACATGTGACGTAAACAAGGTGTGACGTCAACACTGCCACTGGGCTGATGGTGTAGTTTGTTATTTAAAGTTATCTAAACTTTTCCAGGAATTTCTAGGAATCCTTTACTATAATTAGCTTTAATGTTTTGACACATAGCTGTGTGTGTTGTTATTGCACTCAAAATGAAAAATGTGTCAACTTGCTACATCTATTTTTAGTTTTTCTCAACTTTGTAACATTTTATTTTTATTTTGCAATACAATGTGCGTCATTTACACTATTTGTTTAATCATCCCAGGCTTAATTCTTTCCTGTGTATGCTCTTATTTGTTTGTTTGTTTGTTTGTTTTATGCAGTAAGATCTTACCAGACCACATGGCCAACTTCTCAAAAGCTTCTTCTTGTGTCTCGGAGTCCTCAGCCAGCACCAGGGACGTGTGCGTGTAGGGCAGAGGCGACCCGAGACACGTATTGTACTTCAACACTTCACAAGTTGTGGTTTTCTTGCAAAAATCGTTGAACATGGTTTCATTTTTGTGTAACATCACGGCCTGGCTCACCATCACAGTGCCAACCCAAAGCCAAAGCATCCCAAATCCGCCAACAATGGAGCAGGAGGACATTTTGGAGAGCGACAACAAAACTACTAATAAAATTTCCTCCTTTCTGCTGATCTTATCCGTGCCAGGGACAGCGTCCTGCCTCCAGAAGCGTTTCCCAGAGCAAGTCCGCAATCATGGTTCGAGGAGCAGACAGATAATAGCGGATTTTTTGGTCCACACAACTTCCAGGAGTTTTCTTCTCTTCTTCTTTACTATAATCCGCAATTAAAACTTTCCACTCCGACGCAAAGGCTACGCATGGCCTTCATTTCAGTGCGTAAAAACTCATGCGTAAAAACGGGAAAAAAGTCAGATTGTATGAGGTTTTTAACTACAAAACGTCCTCAAGACGTTAAAAAAAGAAAGGAAAGAAAGTACAGAATGGCTTCATCACCATCCCCCACTTTTCAGATGGAGGAGGAAAAAACTGGCCTCTGAGAGTGTAACTCGATCCCCAGGCTGCTGGTTCAGCCCCCCAGATTTTTCCCAGCAAAAAAAAAAAAAAAAAAAAAAAAAAAGTTACAGCCCACACACAATCTTGTTCCATGAAAAGATCATGTTAGTTTGGACTCATATGCAGGTTCTTCATCTGTGCAAAATGGCTGCACGTTTGTGCCAAGTTCCCAAAAAGCCTAACTTTTTCTCCCATCCCCCTCTAAGTGTCTGTGTGTGTGTCTGTGTGTGTGTTGTAGTCTAGTCGAAACGTTCAGTCCATCCTCCATGCATGTTAGTGTGTGTGCAGTCCAGTTCCTCACACACACACACACACACACACACATTCTTCTGCTCTCCATCTGCCACATCAAAAAGGACAAGTGTTTTAAAAATCGTCCATTCTTAGTGTATTGAGAATGTTAATTCTATCATATAGCTGTATTCTGGTCTGTATTCTGGTGTTTCAAGCACTTTAGAGTTGTCTTTAAGCTCGTCATAATAATATGAGGTCATATCCATGTCCATCTTATCAGGTACACACTTACCATCGGTGACTTTGTAGGAATACATTTAGGCTACTGGAACACCGGATTGGTCAGCTGATCCATCTGTATCCCTCAAATAATGGAAACAGACCACCACAGGATCACCGTGTGTGTGTGTGTGTGTGTGTGTGTGGTGTGCTGCTACAAATGTATCAGGTGCAGAAGTGTTGTGAATTCCTAAGGTGGCAGTTTATCTGTTCAGTTTTGTCTGGGTGGAGTTATACGTGTTCATCTGGTGCTTGTATGAGATTCCTCTGGGTTTTCTGGTTTCCTCCCCTCTCACGATAACATGCAGACAGATGGATTAACTACTCTCTAAAGAAGTGAATGAGTGTGTGAATGTGTGTATGCATGGTGCCCTGTATTGGACCTCGCACACAGTTATTCCTGGGATAGGCTCCGGTTCCACACGACCCTGACTTGATGTGTATTCTTACTGTCCTCTATATCAGACATGCCTAGCTTGTTGTAAGGATCCTGTAAGTGCACAGTCTGACTTAATCACACGCTAGTCCTTGATCGATGTCAGCTTCTGACCACAGCACTGCCGCTGGCCGAATATGTTTGGTGTTTCTTAACCTAGCATTGACACTGAGGTGTATAAAACAACACTGCTGTGCCTTATACAGGTTAAACTAGTTCATCACTGGCCTTAAACTTCGATGAATAAATTAACATCATCTGCTACAGAAACACTTTTGCAGATGATGTCTGAAATGTTCTGATTTTCTGAAACCCTGTAGCAGATTTTCTTCAGTGTGTATAAGAATTAAACACTTATTCCTACTTTTTATTAATGACAAACTAATATGATTTGTATCTCCATTTGGATAATTAGTTATATAGTTATTGCTAGTATTTACACGGCATTGCATGTAATTTGTATATTTTGGAGGAAAATGCACTTTTAACACTTTTTACTGTTTTTAAGATTTCTCCTTGACACATTTTGTTGCAAATTTCAGACCCTTTGTTGCTTATTATCTTTACACTTTCCTCACATCAGGTTCACATCTGGTTTCGTAACAATATCAGTATTGATGGTATTAACAGTAAGATGATAATTCAGATGATAGATGCGTCATCACAGCTTTTTACTATAAAATGCAACTATGATGCCAAAAGAAAATTGTCTGTGGTAAAACTGGATCGTTATTTACAGTTCTACGATCTGATTTCTGCCATCAGTCATTACATACTGATAATAATACTGATACATACAATACAGGTATCAGAGTTCAGACTATAAGCTGATACCTGATAATGTTTGATGCTAACATCACAGTACGCGAGCTGAATCGCAAAACATTGGAGATGTGATGCTGTCCTGTGTTCAATGCATTATCTGTAAGAACTTAGTATTAGTACTTAGTATTGGATCAGTACCTGAATTAAACATTTTACTTTACTACAATATTTGATACTGACATTACCAACATCACAGTACTGCAGTCAAATACGCCAAGTTTGAGTGAACATTTTTTTTTTCTTAGGTCTGCTCATAATATTCATTTTGATCTTTACACCTATATTTTCCAGTGTTGTTAAAATTGTGATGATTTTGTTTCTCTGTTCTGGACACTGTTGAAAAACTCCTAGTCTCATCAATGTGTTTTGGTGCTCCCATAACATACTGAATGTTAATAAATTAGGTGATAATATTAATGAACTCTAAGCTGATGTGATTATATCCTTCAGACTTCAAGCAGCAGTGAGCTTGAGTCAGGTTGAGGTTGGTCTGCAGTGTTGTCTTTCCAGAGCAGGACCTCCTTAAAAGGCCTGTGAAACATGGCTACTATATAGTGAGTCAGAGAGGAGACCACACACACACACACACACATTGAACGTGAGGCCCAGCACCTCCCTAGCTCCCTATAATTCTGTCTAGTTGTGAATTCATAGTAATGAATATCAGAGAGCGTGGGTAGCCATGCTGCCTCACAGCTCCAGGGTTCCTGGTTTGATCCTGAGCTCGGGTTACTGTCTGTGTGGAGTTTCACATATTCTCCCATCTCCCCTATGGGTTTCTTCTAGGTTCTCCGGTATCCTCCCGTCTCCCAAAAACATGCCAGTAGGTGAATTGCTGTCGTCTGTTGGTGTGAGTGTGTGTGTACATGGTGACCTGAGATGGACTGGCATCCCATACAGAGTGTATTCCCTCCTCATGCCCAGTGTTCCCTGGATAAGCTCCGAATCCACCATGACCAGGATAAAGCAGTTACTGAAGAGTAGTGAATGAATGAATACTGAAGGGCATTAGAATGAACTTTCAGTGTTTTCAGTTTCAGTAACATGACCAGTAAGCAGAAGACTTCACCAGTCAGTGGGTCGTGCATTTTCTCAGTCTTATACTAAATACTGTATTATCACCAGTAATAAATGCAAACAAATAAAAAAATGTTTATTAATATATTTTTTGCATAATTAACCCCAAAGTATTACTCACATATAATTCAGTAACTGTAGTGAAACTAATAGGAAAATGTGAGGAGTGTTTTTGTAAATCTGGACCCACCTATACATCCTGAGAGTGGAAAGCTTAAGAAATTCCCATGTCCTTTATACAGTATGTAGCTCTAAACAATGAATTCCCAAGCTCTTACACACACACATGCGTACACACATAATCGATATTTATTCCCAATGAACACAGGAAAGGGTAACCCAGTTTCATCCTATGACACAAAGTCTGAAGTCAGTTATAAACAGAGGGAATTGCTTCTTGGCCAAGCCAAACACGTGATGCCTGTGCTTAAGGCTCAGCGAAGACGAGGTGTGTTTATCATAGGCCAGGCCTGTGTTTTTGTTGGGGAACCCCTGAGAGAGAATTGCACTGCCAAAACCTGTGTATAAATGGGGAGGGAACACAGACGAGCAGAAAAATGGCTGCCGTTAACATTAACAGCTTGCAGTTGTTTTATATTGCGCCGTCTCTTATACACAATGTATTCTTCAATATCAGCTGTTTATTTATTATATGCAATACCATGTACTACTACAAGGCATCTTAAATCCAATCCACTAACCATTTTTAAATCTGTTAATGATTTATTCTACTCAATTATGAGTAGTGCCAGCCAGCCAATCAGAAACAAGAGCGAGAGATTTCCAAAATGGTGGCACGGCGGCACGCGGCAGCCACTTCAAGTCCAGAAATATGGTGCATGTTACATGTAGTCCATAACAATTAGGAAACTTTTACCAGGGATGTGCATCGAAAGCACTGGTGAACATGTCCATCATCTCTTAAAGAAACTTTTGCTGAACATTGGAAGCCAACAAAAAGCTCAGGAGAAATAAACAATGGACTGCAGGAAGAACTTGTATTATTTCTGGGCACACAAATAATTACATAATTCATTAATATTATACTGTTTTACAGTTGGTGTGTACAATTGGTGTAGCAGGCAACGTTGCCCCCTCGCAGCTCCAGGGTAAGATCCTAAGCTCTGGTGAATATTAGAAGTTTTGAATGTTCTCCTGTGTCCGTGTGGGTTTCCTCAGAGTTCACTAGTTTCCTCCCACTTCCCAAAAACATCCCAGTAGGTGTATTGACATACTCAAAGTTCACTCAAAGAACGCAAGACTTCTACTTCATCCCTGGAATATACATTGAGTATCATACACCCTAGCTTGATCATAAACATTTTGGACACATCTGTAAAATCAGAAGACCTGCATCCTACAGATTATCATTCCTACTTATAGTAAGAAGTGTGATTATTTCTATAAATGTGATTTCCAAAGAAGGTCAGTGATGATAAAGTGGCCTATATTAATACTAATTAACAGTAATGGTGCAAAATCATTTCATGATCTAACATCATTGTGGATGTGAACTGCAATTAGAAAGTTTAATATTTTCTATAGGATACATTTTACATACATTTTTAAAGCAGATGTGGTGTAAGTATACATGAAAGCTTTGTCGCCTAACACATTAGACCTTATATACAGATATCCTAAGGACAAAAATGGCACCATATTGGAAGAAAATGCCCCATCTCTGAAATGTACAATAAAAAAAGGTTGCAAGTTTGCAGTAAGAATGCACATAGACACATACATATAAAGAAGATATAAAATTATATAATTCTGTAAACAGGTAACCGGTTTGCACAGATGATTTTAGCTGTCCATGTGTAGAAAGGAAGGATCAGTAACTTTGAAACAGTAGGAGACACTTAGTGGTAGATTCTGAAAATTTAGTGCTGCCTGTCATTGAAAAGTTCTCCTAGTGCAAATGAATAAATATCACAATACAGCAATTCGGACCTCCGATCTAAAAGCTAGTTTTTCTTTTCATCTATTTTTAATATTAGCTTCCAAATCTGTTGTCTTAGAACACGAAAAGGTGATTTTTTCCCCCTACCCAATCATTCAGGTGGCCTTCGAACTAATAACCACAGCATTCATAACACATCATGATCACTTGTGGTTTTCATTCTTCTAAAACCCTAGAACCTCTGGACATGCCTGTCATATAGAGATATATCTACTGTATGTTGTTTAGCTTAGCTTCATACCGATTGTACTAAGAGGCACGGTGCTGAGTGTGAGGCGGAACTGTTTCACATTTGCAATAGTACGTTCAGCTCCATGGGTCCGAGTGGTGCTGCAAGGTGTAGTCTTGAAGTTTAATCTGATCTTGGATCTGGTTAATCAGGACCTGAGAGAGGAGGATTCCCACCAGCTGCGAGAGAAGCGAACACTGAATTAGATTTTGTTAAATTCCAATGATGTTCATGAACCTGCATCAGCCCTGCACCAGCATTTTCATTACAAGCAAATAGTATCTGTTAAGGTAATAATAATGATGAGGAGAAAAACTAGAGGATATGAGTGTAAAGGTTTGCATTTCCTTTTCTTTATGTGGTATAAATATTGTGTTAAAATGTATTGGATAAGTGCCTTTTTGTTCATGTTCTCCATTCTAAAACCAGAGGGGATGCAAACTTTTGCATTCAACTGTCCCTTGTTATTTAAAAACAAGTAGAACTCGACACCAACAGCGCAACAAGTGTAACAAGTCTAGTCCTTCTTATTACTAATATATATGCCTGAAACACCTTTAAAATATATTTCAAACAGGAAGGAAGCTAATGAAGAAAAACTATTTTAGACATGTGACCTTGCTGTGACCTTGACCCTGGTTGGCTCAATTCCAAAATCTAATTAGTTCATCTGGTGGTTACAATGATAATTCCATATAAATCCTATAAACATTCAATCACTCGTTCTTGAGATATCGTGCTAAAGAAAATTTCGGATGAATCGTTGGATGGATGGATCGTTGGATGGATGGATGGATGGATGGACAACCTGAAAACATGTAGTGGCGGAGGCATAAAAACTTTAATGCTACCTACAAAACCAGAAGCATATGAGTACCACTGTTGATAAAGTAGCTAGGTAGCTAATTAGCATAACTGGACTATTTGTTGTATTGTACGGAATCAAACACTTGGGGGCGTGGTGTTATAGGAAAATAATCAACTTTGGGGTGGTTACTATTACCACCCAGAACCGGTATAACAGCACATCCAACGATTACAGTGATATAATTTATTGATGAACGACATGCCGAAAGTTTTTATCTGTTTACAGGTACATTTAATTCAAAACACGTTCGCTTCTTTTATCACTTACATTGATATAAAGACTTGTTTCCGCAGTTATAAAGACTTGTTTCCTCACCAGCCTCTCTTTTTATCTCTCTCTTGAAGTTAATAAGACTAAACTGATATTGATACTTTGAATATTGCAACAATAAAAGCTAGATTAGTTATTTATCAAATAATTTAATGGAAGAATCAAGTTATTACTATGCTCCATCATCAACAAACTCACTGTTAGCTTATTATGTTTGCGCTTATTTATAGTGACTCTGTGGTTTAATTAGAAATTCAGTCACATAATTAAGAGCTTGACTAAGCGTTTTGAATCAGATATATTTTGCTTGTACTTATGATCATTATTATAAGTACAAGCAAAACATATCTGATTCAAAACGCTTAGTCAAGTCCATATGGAGTCAGGATACAATCAGATGATATTCTATTACAAATGTTGCATTCTTATAAATGCCTTCAACATCCCTGTGAGAAATGTTTTGTTGTCTTGTCTCTTTCTGTGTCAGCCGGTAGCCTCGTACCTGAGGGATGGCGAGGCCCAGCGCTATGCCTCCCAGCAGAAACAGGTTGCTGTGGATCCAGTTGACGAGTTTGTCAATGCAGCCACTGGTGTTGATGAAAGCGCTGGCCTTCATCATCTCCAGCTTCTGCATGCCATGTCCACACATAGTGTTTATTAGAGCCTGTGACAAGACAGGGAGTAGAGGGAAATGAACACATGATGATTATATAAGTGAAGTGAAATGACGTGTAGCCAAGTAAGGTGACCCATACTCGGAATTTGTGCTCTGCATATAACCCATCCAAGTGCACACACATACAGTAGTGAACACACACACACCATGAACACACACCCGGTGCAGTGGGCAGCCTTTTTTGCTGCGGGGCCCGGGGAGTAGTTGGGGGTTCGGTGCCTTGCTCAAGGGTCTCACCTCAGTCGTGGTATTGAGGGTGGAGGAGAGCGCTGGTCATTCACTCCCCCCACCTACAATCCCTGCCGGACCTGAGACTCGAACCCACAACTTTCAGGTTCACCTTCAGGTTACACTTTAATAGGAACACTTGTACGCCTGCATTCATGCAATTATCGAGTCAGATAAGGAAAACTGGTCTTTTTCCAATCATCACCTGTCCGGTTTCAGTGAGTCTGTATCCACTTTAGCCTCCTGTTCTGGAAGTGGATGTGGTCCTCTGCTGTTGTAGCCAATCCACCTAAAGACTCATGCATTCTGTAATGCTCTTCTGCTCATCACAAAGAGTGGTTATTTCAATTACCATAACCTTCTGGCCGTCTCAAACCAGTCTGGCCATTCTCCTCTCATCAACAAGGCGTTTCCATCCACAGAAGTACCGCTCACTGGATGTTTCTTGTTGTGGGTGAAATTCCAAGGAGATTTTCTGAAGTACTCAAACCAACCCATCTGGCATCAACAACTATGCCACACCTAGTCACTGAGATCACATATTTCCCCATTCTGATGTTTGATGTGACCATAGACTGAAGCTCTTCATTCGTATCTACGTGATTTTATGCATCACACTGCTGCCATATGATTGGCTGATTGGATGATTCAGGTGTACGGGTGATCCTAATAAAGTAGACAGTGAGTGTGTGTACATATATAAAGTGGAAAAAATGAAAGAGGTACCTCTGAGGCAGCAGGTGTATTAATTTCCAAGCTCAAAAGTTTGTATCACGGTTAATATGCTCTAGTAAATTTATTTAAATGTGCCTCACTAAGGTGTTTAACAATTAAAAATAATGAGTATTATTAAAAGCATGTTTAAACAGATTCAAACTCTAAAGCATTTGCCAATTGACCTCAGTAAACTTAACTTAGCAGTCTGAAAAGTTTTCAAAAGACCTACAGTACAAATATTGAGATGAAGAAGGTGATAAAAGATACCAAAGTGTTTATAAGTACCACTGAACACAAAGAATAACTTTCGAATGAATTTAAAATAAATGAAGCATAGACGTAAATACACAATCAAGAAGTAGAAGAAAAAAAGTGAAAAGTGCCAGAAAGAAAAAAACAAAAATAAAGAGAAGGAGACCCGAAAAAGTCTTTAGAAGCAGATGGAGTAAAAGTTCACTTTTATATAACGTTCACTGTTAATACCTTAACACTTTTGATCATTTTTTTTTTACTTGTGATAATAAAGGAACATCAGTATCTTCTTGGTTAAATAATATCATTTTGGAAATGAGGGTCTGGTGATGGTTTAACCATCAGAAACCATTATGTCCTACTAAAAATAGGTTTTCTATAATATTTACAATTAATTCATTTTTGCTGGAACGTACGTCGTTATTTTGGACTTGCACCCTTATCTCAAGACTTAAGGTCTTAGTTGTTAGGTCTTTTTCCTCACCTCGTCTTTAGAGATGAGGCAGCAGGAGAAGGGCACGGCACAGCGCTCTCTGCTCGGGTTCTCCTCCGTGCAGTTGAAATAGATGTTCTGTGACCAGTCCATGAAAGAAATACCACCACAGCAGGCAAACTAGGACATAACAGGAGAATGTCCTCATTGAAATAGCAAGTCAGAACAACACAATAATACATTATGTGCATAATAATAAAAAATAACAACAACGACTACAAAAAAAAGAAGTAAGGAACCTCTTTTTGTCCAAAGTCAATAAGGTTCTGCAGGTCCATATCATCTCTGTAATGCTTGATTGCATTGTTGATCATTTCTGTCACTTTATAGCGCACCTGAAAAAGCACAAGTCTCCAGTTAGGAACTCTTATATGAGTTTAATTTTAAAAACACTAATTGAATTCATCATTTATACTCCACATCAATATTGTAGCCAAATACAATATGACCAGCAGGGGGCGCAGTGCTTCCTGTTCAGATTTATTTATGGGCCTTTCTTTCTTTCTTTTAAATATCTAGGAAATGTTGAAACATGAATAATACTTTGATACACATATACTCTGGAAAATGCTGGTGTCCAGAGATTGAATGTCATCATACTGAAGATTTACAGAGTCGCTGAGGTGACATGGTGGTTATTTTTAATAAAACAGAAATATGCAACAAGATATTTGCATATACTGAGGCCAGGAGTTAAGCTTCTAATGGCCATGATTTAAGTTTCTTGTGGCCATGAATTAATATAGGCCAGGAAATCATTTTCTGGCCACAAAGGACTAATGGTAATTATTGTGCATTAAAATGAAAAGACACAAAGAAAGTGAATTAGATCATTGTGTTCGGAGGAACCTGAGCATAGAGCTGACTGATAATATTACACTTTAATCTTGGAATTATGCATAAAGACAGGCCACAAGACAAGTTAGGCCACATCACCTTAAGTGAATTCTCAAAGCAAATAGACTTTTTCACCTCTCGAAGCCAGACATTTAGTATCACGTTCTGCAACATATTAAATTACACAATTCACGGCCACAGCTTTGGCATCTTGTGGTGACAAGATAATAATTCATGACCATCAGATGCTTTCTGGCCTCAAAATATTAATTCATAGCCACAGCCTATAAAAAATAACTGTCAGCTCAACGGCTTTGTAAATATGATCGTTTAAATTAGTTAAATTTACCTTGTCTGAAAAGACAAAACCCAAAATTCCAGCGACCAACTGCAGCAAAAAGATGACAGTCAAGCAGATGCAGAACTGCAGGCAAGGACAAACATGGGATATCATCGGTTTATTATCAGGACAGATGTTCACACTGTATTTTTCTCTCAAAGCTGTGCTAAAACCTCATCACATGCTCTGCACTGAAAATATTTTTTCCTCCCTAGAACTTTTACTGGTTATTTATTCATCTAATATCTGCTAGACATGCAGCTCATTTTCTGGTACAAGGACTGTTAAAATTATTTTTAATGCTTTATTTTTGTTTTCATTACTGGGGGGGTTGGGGTAATAGTGTAGTTTTGAAATGGCCTATATAGTGACTGGAGTGAAAAAACCCTGGCTGCAAAAAGTAAAATCAACTGACAAAATCAGCTGAGCCTGAGTTTCGTCAGCATTCGCTGCCACTCTAAACTTAGTCGAATCTGTTTTCCTTTAGATCTAAAACTGACCGTCTGCAGGAGGCAGATGTTCTCTCGGAGAGAACCCACACAGCCGCAGAACGTGAGGAGAAACATGAGAACTCCAACAATCAGCAGCAGGATGGAGGGGTCCACTGTCAAACAGGCCATCGCCGTCTCTATACACGAGAAAGAGAGATGCTAGCAGTAGGGTGTAGCTTAGACTCATTTAATAGGATCAGAAACTTCTACAGGAAGTAAACAAACACTGAAACAGACACTGTCTGCTATTGAGAAAATCATCTCACCGTGTTTACTTATTCTGGCGTACACACCAATGGCCATCAGCACCACTGAGATAATCTAATGGAAGAGAGACAGGACAATATTAGTCAGATCATCAAGTTGGTGATTCAGTCCAAATTCCTGTGCAATGAGAAAATAAGTGTTTCAGAATAAATATTAAAAAAGACCCTGCAGCCAAGAGCTGTTACAGGAACTAACTGCAACGTGACCAGATTTACATTCGATTAAAATACACCTATTATTTTTACACTTTTAGAGCCATTAAAGGGGATTACTGCACAAGTAGGTGCTTAGAACAAAACATTTAAACACTTTACTCATCAGTAAGGCTTAGAGAGTATGTTTAAATAGTGCAGGAAAATCCTTTTAAGGTCATTTTTAAGTGATTCCCTTTGGGGATTTCATGTTCATTTAGTGAGAAAATCTGTTTAGATCGATTTATCATGCAACAGCATCAGTATGAAACCACATCCTGGAGAATATAGGCTATAGGTGTGATTGTGTGATTTCAGTGGTTGTTTATGCTTCAGTTCACATGCAAAAAAATAGAGACGAAGCAGCACAATGAGCACAATCAAATTTTTTATGTACCACAGCTGGTGTGGATTAAAACAGTTGCTAAAACAGAACCCCTGTCTATCATAGCGACACTAGCCAATCGTGAGCATCTGTGAGCTAATGTATGTGGAAGAGGGTAGACAACACTCTTGTGTGAGTGTGTTACACTGCCCTGTAAAGCAGCATGAGCGTGTCAAAAAAAAAAAAAAAAAAAAAATAGTGCTTCAGAAATGTGGGGTGTTTCACACTAGATGCATTTCTGAAGAGATTTTCAATGCACACTGTTAGATTAGACTGTTAAAAATTAGACTTTTTTTATGCTATTAATGGCAGTCATGCTTCTATTTTACAAACAGTTTCAACTCACATTGCTTCAGTTCACAAACTGTTTTATGCTTCATCTCTATTTTTTTTATTCATGTAAAATGACTAATGAAAATACAGTTTTAATTTATACCAGCAAGGTATTCAGTGTGTTACACAGATATTCCTTTATTATCATAAGTAACAATGGCCACCTTTGGCCTTAATAACTGCCTCAAATCCTCTGAGCAGTCCTTTTATTTTTCTGCAGATTTTGCTTCGTTTTGGATTCCTGTCCTGCTGCAGGATACACCCAAATTTCTACGATGTCTTTGGTAGATAATTTCGAAATAAGAGTTTACATTCCCACCCTCCCCAACCCGCACCGAGAAGCCATGGGGGTATATACTTTTGCACTGAACTGTAGACATACAGGGTGTGAAGATAAACTCTCCTGCTATTGTTGGCCGCTCTTCTAAAACCATTGTCGGTTATTTCCCGATCTGGTTCAGAGGTCACAGTGAGAGTGATCCAGTTTAATAGTAACGTCTCATTGAAGTTTCCTGCACAAGACCTGCACTGGCCGCTCCCTTAAAAAAATGATTCACATTATGCAAACTCTTGCAATACCTGTTTGAACACATCAGCTGTGTCTTTACTAGCCTACGCTGTTACATTTTTTAAACTCAACAAAGATGTCCTGACCGTTAGGGTCTTAGTGAAACTCAAGGATAACTAGGAAAAGACAAATCCACCTTTTCTGTATATCCACTGCCCCACTACCACCAGGTTTTTACTGAGCTGTGTTATAATTGCAGAGCTGTGTTATAATTCCCTATGTTTCATTAATCAGTTTGATGTTTGGGTATTTTCTTGATAAAAAAAAGAAGTGTGGTGTCATGCTGGTATTGCATGGGGTTTGGATTCAGGGTTAGAGAACAAAATCCAGACACTGAGCTGAGCACTTAGGGGTTAAAAAGACTTGCTCAAGTTCTGTCCTGAGATTCCTAACACCAGTGGCAGCTCGCCTATAGGAGCAAGTGGGGCAGAGGCCAAACAATTATTCACAACTCCATACATTTTAAATTCAGCTGAAATACTAGTTACCAATGATTTTAAATAATGTTACTATGTGACAGATATAACTTGATGTTCAATTGATTTGGACAGTTTTCCAGATAGAGTTATTATTAAGCTCTAATAGAGGCCCATCGGGGCAGGAATCACGCTGCCTCATGCTCGCTCTATGACTCTTTTGTTCGTAAGTGTGGGAAAGGAAGCGGACAGGAAAGTTAATCAGTTAAATTACCACTTTGTCATGTTCGTCTGGCAATGGGAATTTCTTTCAAAAGTTACATTTCTTAAAAAAAAATCCATCTGAATGTAACACTGAACAAATGAAAAATGAAAAAATGAACACTGCCAAAGTTAAGATCATAATTGCCTGTCCTTTTCCTGATTAGAAAGGTTGTGATTAGCAAGTTTATTCTACACTGTTATCTAGGTAAGCTAGGTTATTAATGTATCTTTGGACTGCAATTATCAAGTCAAATCAAGTCAGCTTTATTTCTACAGCATATTAAAAAGACAGCAAGTGACAATCAAAGTGCTGCATGGTAAAATCAAATCAGTATAAGATTAAAACAATAAAATTAAAAAATAAAATAAAAACAACACAGTTAAAAAAATCAAATAGATTGAATAAGACAACAGGGAGACAGCAAACACTCCCCCGCCCCCAAAATTGGTGTACATTGTTAGGTTGTTCAAGTCTTGTCGACTTTCAACTTTCTAATGTTGTTACTCTAAAAATTCATTAGACAGTAGCCTATAGCCTAGTCAGTGAACCTTTATATGCTGAACTTTATATGAAGATTTATTGAGGTACACTAAAGCTGGCACCACAACCAATGCAGGTTTACATTCATAACAAGGTTCATAGAATTTTTCAATTCATAAACCACTTATAAAGAGGCTTACAAAATGCTTAATTAGTGAAGGGAAATCCATTTTCTAGATCACTGGCTTAAAAGTGAGCTTTTATTGCACAAATGTGTGAGTACTAAAAGTCAAATTAAGAATGTAACTTTATTTAAGTGCATCTAAGTACAAATGGCTTTGACCTGGAAAAATAGCAGCACACAGAGCAACAATTCGCAATGTGTTCACATTTCACTTCATCCAGGTTCCTCAGTACAAAGCCGTGCTTACAGATTCACAGTATCAGTTTACTGCGGCGCTTATTTCACTGAAACCTCACAGTGTGCTCTCTGAGAATAAAATCCCCACCAAACGCAAGACGAAACACACTCACTCTTATCTCCACAGTGATTTCACACACGTTACTCTGTGTCTAAACACATCCTCAGGGTGTGTTGATGCTTCAGTATTGTTCTGTAATCAGAGACTTTCGACTTCCTACATTTCAAAACACAATTCTCTTCTTTCTACTCACAACATTTCTCTATAATCATATATTTCTAAAGTCTTCAGACGACTTCTTATCTAAACGTTAAACCTAAACATCAGATCTAAATTCGAATCTAAAATTTACAAGCGAGAATGAGACCTAATACCCATCACTGTAATCTATCTGCTGCTGCATCCACTTTGTCTTTATCACAGCAGTTTGTATTCTGATAAATAGCTATTAGTATTCAGCTAGTTTGTGTAGTCAGATTAATAACATGCTAGCTAATGTGAGAGAATAAACGAGGAATAAAGCTGTTGTTAGCTAGCCTTGGTCAAAAGGGGCACTAATTTACCATCAGTAATTAAGATCAGGTTTTTAAATGAATCTTACTTGTAGATTTACTTTCATACTTCAGTGTAAGAGTTTATACTTTAATTTGAGTCATGAGTTTGAAGCCATACTTCAGCTTTGATCAGAGCATTTCACCTGTTCATTTAGCTCGATGAATAGTTAGACTTGAGTAAAGAATTTTACACATTTTTCCTGGCTGTAGTTGACTGTACCTTTTTTTATACAATTTGTCTTCAGTGTTAAATATTTAGAAGCACTGTTTAGTTATGCACAGTGTTGTGTGTGTGTGTGTGTGTGTGCGAGGTTTCTTCATGACTCAGAGTCCTGAAGATTTAGACGTAAGCAAGTTAAGACTCGCCGTGTTTCCAAAAGTCTACATACCATTATACAACTTAGTTATTTTATGGCTGCAACTCATTCAAAATACAATTAATGCTTAATATTTGCTTTAAAAAAACCCTCAGATTAACTTCAGTTTGTCTCTCTCATTTCTTTAGTACACGTCGGTTTGTGTTATAAGAGCATGAGCCAGGTGAAGTGTCTCATTCCCCTGATATCATACTGCACCACTTCGACATTCCTCCAAGAAGAATGTCACGCTATTGTTGAAGTTCTCCAACCTTTATTCATGAGGAGACATCTGAGGCCTACAGTAACAAGCACTAACAAGTGTTAACATGGCAGCAATGGATAAATTCTTCTCTTTCTGTTTTTAAAGGCCAATCATACTGTTGCACTGAACTGAAAAAATGCTCATTTTGATTGTACAGATCTGCATGAAAGTCACACTGTTCCATTTAAAACAGTATTATAGAGCTGCTCGTTAATCTGACCTGTTGGTTATTTCTCATTATACAACAGTTAGCTCTGGTCCACTAATCTGATTGGTCGAGAAGCATTCCAAGAGCGCGTATATTTCCTATAACCGCACTGAGATGTTTCATTGTGTGTATCACTCCGCTCGTCCGTGTTCATCATGTAAAATTCCACTTCCTAGTTCAAAACGGTTACTACAGTAGAGTTAGTGACATCATCAGCAGACATGGCAAATGATAATTTTCAGGAATATAACTTTTGACTTAAAATATGAAAGCTCGTCAGATGAAGATGAAAAGGAAGAAGGGAAGCTGATTTCACAGGAAGCACCTTTAACGCAAATGTACAAGTCAATGTGAGCTAGCTAGCCAATGTGCTATAAAGTGCGTGTAGCTTCTTTAGGATCTATTTCTGCTAGCTGGGCAAAAATAAACAAAATGTTTGGCCATATTGTGTCCTTAAATGTCACTTACTCGATATTAATTTCTTGTTTATAGAACTGTTGTAGAAAACCAAGATCGCACTTGCGATCCTGCAGGTTATACTAAATATCGACACGGCTGTGATTAGCTACGGCTGAATCACAGCTAACATCTCCAGGACAGAGGAGTTCATGCTTTGTGATTTCTCGGTAACGTGACAAGCTTTGTCTGTTCGAGAAAGAGAAAAAAAATAGAGCCTGGTGAGGAAACGACTGTTTATAGCTGCTATAGCGTAAGTGATAACTTGTTTCGTTGACGTTCCACAACATTAATGTAAGTGAAAACGGATAAAATGTAAAATGTAAAACACGTCATTCTTTAATAAATAAAAATGGCGGATGTTGGCATGTTGCTGTGGTATAAAAGGAATAAGAAATGCTGTTATAGGAAAATAATCAACGACGGGGTGGTGTGATGACCCATTATGGGTTCTACTTGTACACTGATTATTTTTGTTCAGGATTCAGGGGTATTTGTAAGTAGAAAGAAGCAATCAGGAGTAAAAATTAATAAATCTGTAGTTCTGCAGTAGAACATTTTAAAGTGAGAATACTTCAGCAGATAAAAAAGTAACAACTGTATAACTTATTTTTGTTGTTTGTATGGTTTTTTTTTTACACTGTGGGTGTCTGATAGTGTTTTCGAGGAGGAATGAATCATTTGTGAACTCCTGTAGAATGAAAAGTACAGCACGGGGCCCCAGTTTCCCTCCCAAAAACAGTGTGTTGCACTTTTTGCATATGAATAAATGAGTCCTGTTGCTTAGCAACAGCAACAAGCTTTCAAAAGGTTGCAAAAGCAGCTCAGGAGTTTAAAAAAGCAACAAAAAGAAAGAGGTTTGTCATTGGATCCTGCTGTAACCTCATTAAAATACGAATGAGATAAACTAATAAATTAAACTTTGCTGTAATATAGTGTGTTAAAAAATGACGAACGACATCTCCCTTGTAAACTTGGCACTCCTTTTTTTTTTTTTTTTAATATCATTATATGACACTGCCTGTTATCAATATTTCAGTTTCATCTGTGAGATTTACACAGCAGGATGCAGCAAGCTTGTGTCTTGTGTTTGGTTTATCTTTACTTTCAACCTTCAGAAATGGAAAAGCAACCACTATTAAACTACAACACAATCCATTCAAAAGAAAACATACTGTTTACACCATAGGGTTTATATTAAAATTTATGTATTAGGTTTAGATTAATGCACTTGCTCTAATAGGTTATTGTTTCTATAGTAACAATTTACGCAGAGACCTGTTAGGCAAAAGCGCCAAATACACTATATGGCCAAAAGTATGTGGACACCTGACCATCACACTCATATGTGCTTGCTGAACTTCTCATTCCAGATTTATTCCCCTCTGCTGTCATAATAAGCTTCACTCTTCTGGGAAGGATTTCCACTAGATGTTGGAGCGTGGCTGTGGGGATTTGTGTTCATTCAGCTACAAGAGCATTAGTGAGGTCAAGCACTGATGTTGGTGAGGAGGTCTGAGGTTCAGTCGGTGTTCCAGTTCATCCCAAAGGTGTTCAGTGGGGTTGAGGTCAGGGCTCTGTGCAGGACACTCGAGTTCTTCCACTCCAACCTTCACACACCATGTCTTCATGGAGCTCGCTTTGTGCACAGGGGCATTGTCATGCTGGAACAGGTTTGAGCCTCTTAGTTCCAGTGAAGGGAAACTGTAATGCTACAGCATACAAAGACTTTCTATACAATTGTGTGCTTCCAACTGCGTGGCAACAGTTTGGAGAAGAACCGCATATGGGTGTGATGGTCAGGTGTACATATACAGTATGCCATACAGCGTATATGGATTAAAAAAGCTGTGTAATTGTTGATATAGTGAAGTTTTTTGAGAGGAAACATTTATTGAACATTTAAGGAAAGAGTTTCCAGTGTCAGTGCTGTAACAGTCAGAGGTAAAGCTGTAACTAAGTTTTCTGCCGTGGGAATGTCTTCACGACCGAGTAGTTCGAGCTTTGCAGTTTCTCGGTAATGTTATATATTTCTTGTCCTATTAACTTTAAGAGAGAGAAAAAAAGAGAGACTGGTGAGGGAAGGATTGTTTATAGCTGCTATAAGTGATAACAGAAATTAACATTACTATAAAATGTAAACGTGTCATTCTTTAATTAATAAGAAAAATGTAATTGTTGGTGAAGTGCTGTGGTGTAAGAGGAATAAAACACTTTGAGACATGCTATAATAGGAAAATAATCTACTTCAGGGTGGTAACAGTATCTCCACTTCACGTCACTCTGCATCACACCCCCATATTTGATCATTTTTCTATAACAGCATGCCCTCATGCCTTTTTCCTTCTTACATAACTACAAAAAAAAAATGCTGTGGTATAAGAGGAAAAAAACACTTCACAACATGCTGCTGTAGGAAAATAATCAGCTTCGGGGTAGCAACACTGCACCACCCTGTTGTTGATTAGTTTCCCATCCTGTTGTGTTTTATGGCTTACTTAATGCAGTATGGCAGTATAGTTGAGTTAATAATCTTGGGAGGTTGTCTTAATATCAATGCTATGTCACATTATTTAGGCCGGCTAGCTAATTATTTGGGTTCCATTATTTCGGTTCCTTGGGGTTTTTCTTGGTACACAACGAGATATTTGAAGCTGCCATCCCTCTGTAATTTTCTTTTTCACCCTTACGCCTGAGGTTAGAGCCGTTAATGCAAGAACATCTGTGAAACGTAACACAGCAAGCATGTTTTGTGTTATTAAACCGTCTGCATTTTTCCTAAGGGCACGCAAACTGTAAAAGTTGCAAAATATCAGACAGGATTATATAATTTCAGCTAGACAAAGATGAGCACTTATGAAATATCTTCCTATTGTGCCATTACTGATTCTATAACAAATACAGTATACATGTGATGTCATGTGAAATCAGATTCTGTGTTAACATGCTCTAATCTCTGAAACTCTAAGAACACTCTTAGATAAAATGGGTTCCTTAGCTTTCTGAAAAGGTTCTACATGGAAACCTTTCTGACAGGAAAACACTCTGTAAGGTTCTACGTAGAAACTTTCCACAGAAGGACAAACCAAAGAATCATTTGGGTTGATAAACTAAAAGCGAATATGGTTTATGTTTACGGGGGGGAAAGAAAATCACCTTTCACAAGTGATCATGTTTTTCACTTGTGATTATGCAAACAATATGTGATCATGTGAAAAACATGAACTCAAGTAAACACATGTGTGATGTATAAAATCATGTGTCCTACATGTGGAAAATTAACATGAACATTAATGAATCGTTTGGGAGAAAAATCAAGTTCTTCACACTACAGATGAAAACGAAATCATATTTTTCACACTAAAGGTGAATAAAGTCACATTTTTCACGCTAAAGATGAACAAAATCTAATTTTTCAACATTAAAGGTGAGAAAAAAATCTACATTTTCACAGTGAAGGCGAACAAAATCCCAATTTTCACACTAGAGGTGAAAAAAAATCACAATTTTCACAGTAAAAGTGAAAAAAAAAAATAAATTTTTACACTAAAGGTGATAAAAATCACATTTTTCACACTAAAGGTGGGAAACGATCTAATTTTTCACACTAAAGGTGAAAAAAAATCTTATTTTTTACACTACTTGTGTAAATTTCACACACGACTCATGCGATTATTCCCACTTGATGTTCGTGTGTGTCTTCTCTAAGGGCAGGATGAAGGTCTGGAGTGTGTTTTACTTCAGTAGTTCTGATTTTTATTCATTTCAACTTCCATTATATATATATATTTTTTAAAGCTTTCAGAAAAGTTGCACAAATTCCTCATGTGACTAATCACATGATTGCACATGTTTGTTTTTATATGGAATTTTCACATGTAGTGGTTTAGTTTTCAGGTGATTTTCTCACATATTTCAGTTACTTTCACATGTAGGACACATGATTTCCCATGAGAGGTTTACTTCACATGAAATGCACCTTCATATGTGGTTACATATGACACACATAATCACAGGAGAAAAACACATGACCACAGGAGAACTGGATGGAAGTTAAAACTGGTTACATTGTGCATAAAGTCTAGAACAGATTAATGATCAGCCAAGCAGCCAACCTTTAAAGCAATTCTTTACAGTCACTTCACAGGAAAAAAGAAAAGCAAGTGCACTAGACTACACTACATGGATATGAAATCACTGATACAGAAGTGAGGGTCAGATGGACAGATTGTGACTCACCCAGAATATTGTGTTAAAGAAGAAAAGTAAGTATTTGACGACTGGACTGACAAAACTGAATTCTTCATCTCTCTGTGCTGCTCCTCTTCTCCCCATGATCAACCCTGCAGTCTTCTAGAGAGAGGAAGAGGCTTCTGTCAGGTCCTGAAACTTCACTGGTTAAGAAGAAGTGAGAAATGTGGAACTTGTCCTCAGGGACTTTCAGCCACTGAGGTGTTTCAGGAGCTCACAGACGCGCCTTTGCCCAGAGGCGCACATTTTCCAACTCATTCTGCTCATTCACTGCTGTGTTTCTGATTTCCGGAAGTGTGTGTGTGTGTGTGTGTGTGTGCTTGATTGGGCGCTCCTCCTCCTCCTCCTCTGCACATTAGTAAACAGTTTAAATCCTCTCTACAGTGTTCCTCTTGCCATGTCCTCATTTCCCCGACATTATGAAGCAGGTGGATTTTTGCGCATTTCTGATTTCTAATAAATGCGGATAAATTTCTTAACAACAGGAGACCTGCTATCCTCCTTACAGTCTGTAATAATGCAGGCTAACATTAGTCTTTTCTCCCAGATTAAGCTCAGGGATTTAGAGTTCCTCTGAAAAAGAAAAAGATGTGATTTTATGCCCAAAGAAGAAAGTTTTTAAAAAACCACGTGATCAGCCCTGGTGTTTGATTTAATATGTTGCTTTTGGAGGAATGGTGATTTAATACTTGTGTAATAGCGCCCCCTGTTGATGTCTGAGGTATGTGCACTAGTCTGGGCTCTCTCTGGGGGGTCACATTTTCTATACTAAAGGTGGAAAAAATCAAAGTTTTCACACTAAAGGTGGAAAAAATCTAAAATTGAGACAAAATTAAATTTTTCACATTAAAGATGAAAAAATGTCACACTAAAGGTGAGGGGAAAAAATCTAAATTTTCGCATTAAAGGTGAATAAAATCACATTATTCACACTGAAGGTGAGAAAAAGAATTCACACTAAAGGTGAATAAAATCAAAATTTTTCAAAGTAAAGGTGAATAAAATCTAAAAGTGAGAGAAAATCAGAATTTTCACACTAAAGGTGAAAAAAATGAAAAGGCGAGGGGAAAAAAATCAAACTTTTCGCATTAAAGGTGAATAAAATCAGGTTTTTCACACTAAAATTGAGGAAAACAATCAGAATTTTCACACTAAAAGTGGAAAAAAAATTTCACATTAAAGGTGAAAAAAAAAATCAATTTTTCACACTAACGGTGAATAAAATCACATTTTTCACTCTAAAGGTGAGAAAAAAAATATCAAAATTTTCGGAGGTATGTGCACTAGTCTAGTCAGTAGTACACACACTGTCCACTTTATTAGGAACACCTGTACATTCATGCAGTTATCCAAACAGCCAATCACGTGGCAGCAGCACGGCGCATAAAATCATGCAGATACAGGTCAAGAGCTTCAGTTAATGTTCACATCAAACATCAGAATGAAGAAAAGGTGTGATCTCTGTGACTTTAACCGTGACATGGATGTTGGTGATGAGTTGGTTTGAGGTTTTCAGAACCTGCTGATCTCCTGAGATTTTCACACACAACAGCTTTTACACAGAACGTTCAGGGCGTTTTAAATGATTTCAAGCTTCACATGAGGCTGAAGACTTTCCAGGGCTGTGTGAGAGTCAGGTGGCTGTGCTTCTCAGGTCTAATGGAGCCTGGATCAGGTGTGTGTGTGTGTGTGTGTGTGTGTGTGTTTGTGAGTGAGTGAATGAGCTCCTTGTTAAATACATGTCTTTGTGTTGAGCTCCAAAAGCAGCAGCAGCTCATTGTACCTGCTCAGTTTCTCCTCCTCTCTCCCCTTTTCTGCGAGCTCAGGTACAAAAGGTCATCATGATCCTATTTTAACTACTTCTGTTTTCTTTTGTTGTTGTTGTTTTTTTCTTACATCGAGCTGCATGTTAAAATATATGAAAAGTGCTATATTAAATAAAGCAAATAAAGTTTATGATGATGAAAAGGGGGGAGGGGTGCCAATAATTCTGAGTCGACTATACATTATTAACTTTATAGGCATGTTTAGATAATATACAGCCTACTGTATAGTACGATAACATGTGCTACTATCTAAACAAGTTAAGCCTAATCAATAATGTAGTCAATTCCAAAATTATTGGCACCCCCATTTTTACACTCAAACAATTTCAGGCTGTCATTTTTAAAATTAAATAAAAAAAATTTTTAAAAAAAGCAGGCAACGCGGACATGTTAACAGGCGGTTTATTAGATAAAAGTTAATACATCTCACACACAGCTGCTTTTGTTTGCATTTCAGTGTAACATTGTCTGAACAGCACAGTGACCTCTACAGAGATTTCTTCATTCCAGGCTCTGAAACAGCAGATAACACATCAGCCTTTTGGCCTTTGATCACAGCACTGCTGTAGTTCAACGTTTTCACTTCTGAGCGCATCTTGTTGTTAAATCTTGGAAAAAACTAAGAGCGTGCAGCATATAACTGCTTTCAAATGAGCTAAATTTGGACTTTTTTTGGTCCTAAATGCATTTTTTTATCATTATCATTACTAATAGACTTTATTACTGTGTAAACAGTGCAGTCAGTGCTGTTAGTGTTAGGAATGTTCAAGTAATGTCTTAAACTACACAAGTCTGCTAAAACCCTCTCACCAGCTGATGAGCAGCACTCAGACTTGTATAATTCATGCTGTACCGTTTATAACTGTGGAGGATTTGTGCATGTCATGCCTCACTGCTTGAGCACCGGGAGCTCGTTGGGTTTAAAGAAGGCTTGGGACATTCCCATGGCGTAAATGTACACTTTGGAATCCACCACAAGTTTCTCCTTCTTCAATAACTCTATAAAGAGAGAAAACAAACATATTCAGAAAGAAATCAAACACTTCGGGTGTGCGGGTATAGGAAAATAATCCACAACAGGATGGTGTGATGTGGCCCGACAAGGAGCTGAGTTCATTAACAGCGTATCATAGAGTGTTTATTCCTCTTATACCACAGTGATTTGCGAACAATTACAACTTTTCTTTAATAATTCATAGCTTTTTAACCGTTTATAGTCACATTTAATGTCGTGGAACATCCATGAGACTAGCTCAAGTTAGTTCCTTACATCTCATCAACTAATACATGTTTTTTTTTTGTGAAATAACAACACATTTTTTAATCTGTTTATTATGTAGATGTTTTGCCGTACAGGTCTCTGTGAATAAGCTGTTGCTATAGAAACGATAACGTATCAGAATGAGCGCATTAATATAAACCTGCACCTTGCAGCTGGATGTACAGTTATACAAAATTAATCAACACCTTCTGACCAATCAGAATCGAGAATTCAACAGCACTGTGGGATAAGTATTTCATTAAATAAATACTTTGAGCTGCTTATGAATAATCAGTGCTGTTTTCTTACTGTTGTGTGGCTGAAAACAAAATGGCCGCCTTGTCCACTACAATATGTGCAGGCTTTTGTGGAAATATTCTGTTTTAATTCTCTGCCTGCTATTTTTTTCAGCAATGGAGACCCCTGTGTGTAATATTTCTATTACTATTACTTAATTTTTGTCACACTTTGTGAAAATGAATAACAAAATCAATATGTGATACAATTTTAGACTAGGTATAGTTTGTAATGATTTAAAAAAAAAAATACGTAATGATACTCACCATCTATTTTCTTCTGAAATTCATCTAGAGGTAGAAGAATCACATCGACAAATTCTGGGAAAAAAAAAAAAAAGACAAAATATTGTTCAAATGAAAACAACAAAAACAGAGACGTTCGTGCATTAATATATTTTAAGGATAATAAATTTTACCTCCATCGCCTAAAAAGGATAAAGAAAAAAAATGAAAGAAT
Organism: Pangasianodon hypophthalmus; assembly: GCF_027358585.1. Taxonomy (NCBI): domain Eukaryota; kingdom Metazoa; phylum Chordata; class Actinopteri; order Siluriformes; family Pangasiidae; genus Pangasianodon; species Pangasianodon hypophthalmus. The sequence continues at coordinate 4,839,104 of NC_069727.1, forward strand.
GAGTAACTACGCTTTGAAGAAATCTGTGTGAGAATGAAAGAATAAATGATCTGATGAGAAAGGACACTACGCTGGAGTCTTACCGAGCTGCTGAGTGGGGTTTATATTTTCAATATCATCCCCATTAATGTTGACCATCACAATCTGCGTGCTGCAGTTAGACAGGCCAGGGTCGAGACACGTGACTGACAGGATGAGACAGGGAAAGATGTTCATTTCTGCAGCGTACACAACTCACACACACTGCATTTTTAATTCCCGTGATCATTTTTCACCTGGCGTGACTCCCACCACCTCTCCCTTGTAGCCCGTCTCCTCCTTCAGCTCTCTCAGCGCAGCCGTCTCAGCGTTCTCGTTATCATCAATCAGACCTAAAAAAAAACACAGTAAAATTTACAAAATCACAGCAAATCAGACACTCTTTCCTGAGTATCATGACTGCTTCCAGTTTCATGGGAAATGATACAGAAGTTATTTGATCAGACCTGCAGGAAACTCCAGAGTGTAGCATCCCATCGGTGGCCTGAACTGTTTCACCAACACCACACAGTCCTTATGCAGAGTTCTCTTCAGGATGGCGATGATCCCCACACCTATATTTAAAAACAAATAAATAAATAAATAAAATTAAAAAACATGGAAAGGGACAAGCAACAAAGCTTATCACTGCAAATCAGTGACAATCACTAATAAAATTTCAGCTGATGGCTAACTATCATATACACAGTGGCAATTAATGATTTAATCATCTTTTCCAATTTAGTTTATGCTGTTATTTTTCATATAACCTCTCTCAGTGTGGCACTTCTGTTTGCTGTACATATTATAAAAGAAAAAATATGTACTAACTTAAATAGATTAAACCTACTGAAATATACAAACAGATTTCTTAGCAATAAACAATAAAAATAAATAAATAAATAAATAATACACTGTATCATACTATTAAATTACATCTTGTCATATACAACACATTTTAATGTGAATATTACTGAACAGTAATAATAGTTTAGAAAGATATTAGTAACAATTAGTAACAATTAATAACAATAGTACAGAGTGAGATTAATAATTGAAATTATAACAGTGCAGTGATTTGGTTATATATTTAAAAAAAAAAAAAAGAAACACTGTAAACACCATAAGTTTCATTAAAAAAAACAGTACTAATCAATCAATAAGTTACTGTGAGACTGTAAGCCGTGATTTATCTTACAGTTGATATTAAACAGAGTTAGTTATTAACTAGAGCTGGGCGATATGATGATATAATATTGATATTGTGATAAATTATGTCACGATACACTTTCAAGGCTAACGCTGGAGAAAGCATGAGAACTCACCGTCTACATCAGTGTTGCTTGGTCTCGTTGTTCTCTTCACTGACTCCCATATTCTGCAGGGGAGAGAATTACAGAACACACTGTTAAAGCTTTCTGTGTAAATAAACACACACCTGCTTTACTGTCACACCATCCACACTGCGAAATGAAATCCCGAGCCTCCAGGATCCGAGACAACACAGGAGCACTATACTATACTATACACACACAATTACAGAAATGTGGACTCTGTAATTATACAGAAGAAATGAATAGTATATGTTTAATACAAGAATAATGTGGCATATTTTACAGTTTAAATACAATGAGTGCAGATCAAAAGGACAACGACACACAGTAAAATAAACTACACAGTACAAGCATCTCACTCAGTCTTAAAGAGCAACACCATGAACTAGGGGTGAGGTTTATTTGATGCCAAAACACATCACTGTACACAATACACAATTACACAACACAAACATGCTTATAGCTTACACAGTTTATTATATATATTATATGCTATTAGAGGGATTATAATAGAGCTCATTATAGAGCTCATTATAAAGATTATATATACTTGCAAAAGTATTCAACCCCCCTGGAACCGATCAGATTTGTCTGAATACATATATTCTTCCTGTCAGTATTTTTTTACTGCAAACTCTTTACAGTGGATTTTCAAAGGCAAAATTAATTATAGGTCAGCAAGTAATCAAAAACTGAAACATGCTTCTCGCATAAGTATGCAAACCTCCAGATTCCAGGAAGCTCCAGATGAAAGATATTGTCTTAACAAGGACACAACTGACTTATGATTGGCCTTCGTCTGTGAAACATTACAACTCATTTTCTGAACAAAACCCACCTCAGTTAAACTGTTGTCATTGACGAGACTGTCAGTCTGAGGGAAAGGAGTGAAAATGAAGACTAAGGAGCATTCTACAGAAGGTAAAGAAAAGGTAAAAGAATTTCATAACTTAGGAATAGGGTGTAAAATTATATCTAAGAGGTTAGACATCCCAGTAAGCACTGTTGGCTCAATAGGGAGGAAGTGGAAGCTGCATCACACCACTGAAGCGCTACCAAGACCAGGCCCTCCTTCAAAATACAGCGCAAAAAACAGACAAAGCCTGGTGAGGGAAGCCACAGTGAAGCCAACAGTCACGCTGAAGGAGTTATAGAGTACAGTGGCTGAGAGTGGAGTGAAGGTGCACCACACAACTATTTCAAGAGCACTACATAACTGAAGACTGTATGGGAGAAAGAAATTGTTGCTCAAGAAGATCCATATGAAAGCCTGAGAGTGACCCAGTGAGAATGTGCTTCTTTGGTGTGATGAGACCAACCTGAATTAACACCATCCCTACAATGAAATATGGTGGTGCGGCATCATGCGTTTGGGACTCTTTTCATCCTCAGAATCTGGGTTCCTTGACATAATTGTAGGGAGAATGGATGGAGCAAAATACAGGGGGATATTACAAGAGAACCTGCTTCAAAGCTTGGTAGAAACTTCATCTTTCAGCAGGACAAGGCCAAAGCAATGCAGGAATGGTTCCAAACAAAAAAGTAAATATTCTACAGTGATCAAGTCATAGTGTAGATCAGAATCCTGCTGAGACTCTGTGGGAATGTGTGAAAATTACAGTCAACAAACAACATCCAACCAACCTGAAGAATCTGGAGCAAGCCTGAAACTATGGACGGGGAAAAATATCTCACGAAGAGTGTGCAAAGCTGGTAGGAACTTTAACCAAACACACTTAGTTCTATCAAGTACTAGTTTGAAAAGATTGAATACTTACACAAGCAGCATATCTCAGTTTTACACCTTTTTGTTTTTAAATATCTACTGACAAATGATTAATTTTGACTTCAGAAATTTACCTTAAGAGCATACTGGGTTGCAATAAAATTACTGGCTGGAAAAAAAAGTATGAGTGTCTTTTAATCCAGATGAATCTGGTGACTTTTCAGGGGGTTGAATACTTTTGCAAGGCACTCAGTGATTTGTACCTGGTGCTTCCAGATGGATCCACATACGTGGTCTTCTCAAGCTTCACCCACTTTCCAGTCGCTGTAACCTACAGAGGAACACACAGAGGGGTGTGTGTGTGTGTGTGTGTGTGTGTGTGTGTGTGTGTGTGTGTGTGTGTAAGCTGATCAGGGCACAGCTCAACACTTAGAGTATTAATTATGTCAGTAGCAGTGTTAGTTGATGTTTACCTCCTCTTTGACTACTTGAGGCTGTGTGCTGCTTTTCTCAGGACAGCTCATGGTGTCTGTGTACTGTGTAATCTCTGCACACACACACACACACACACACACACACACACACACACACAGAGTTAACTCATTTGATGAACAAACTGAATGTCATCATTAAACACAGCCCTTAATCGGTGAAAGTTCACTACACTTCCGCACTACGTGGGGTTTATTCGACCTGTTTCAGCCCTGCAGAGGATCCGTTTGAACTTGCTAAAATACTTCAAAAAACATTCAACCTCTGTGCTGTAAAATATATATAAACATATATATAAACATATATAATAAAGGTGAGAATACTGATGTCACTCACGTGTAAGGATCCAAAGTTTTGTCACAATTTGAAACGGCCACCTACTGGTGTAACCCAAAAACCTCCCCCCTGTCAACCATTACTATTCTTTATTTTATTACATTTATGCTATGTTGTGGATTCTATTTATTATCTATCTCTAAAATAACATTCTACATTTTATGTGCATACACAATAACACAAATTGTGTTTTTCGAGGCACAAAAACAACATAGGAACTATTGTCTTGGGCTCTTGTTGAGTAGGACTCATTTAATGTTGCACAATCATCCCTGACTGTAAAGCATTATGAAGAAAGAGCAAGTTGCTAATTGTCAGTTCTCGGTTTGGTATCCTTTATTTAAGAAACATACCATTAAAAGGTAAGTATGGAGTGTTGTAGTGTTTATAAATCTCTTAATATTTTGCTTTTATTATATTCTGGGAGGAAAAAAAGACTTATTGAAAGTAGCTAGCTAACTTAGCACGCGCTGCTAAATATGAGTAAGGTAGCTATGACAGGTGAGTGCAGGATGAAGGAATGTATTGTATAATATTTATACAGGTAAACAACGATTATAAGCCTGAAATATAAAGGATAAATATACAAGGGAGTAACAGTAATGCTGACTTAAGTTTTTATTTAACCCTTTCATGCTTAAATTATTTAAAAAATATATTCAGATTGTTTAGATGTTATTTTTATTGCTTTGGATAACAGAAGAATTGTTGCCTTTTTGTAAATATCACTTATATTAAAAAGTAAATGAATTGCCCATGTGTAGGAATGTCGAGTACAAGAAGATAAAACACTGTACCTGAAATAAAAAGATTTATAAAGAGAAACAAAGACATTTCTATATATAAAGTACATAATATGTAACACAATATACAGGTTTGCTGATAAATGAAGAGCAAAACAGTAGTATTGCTTTAAAACCTGTTTGATGACACAAAAGTAATTTCAGTATAATAGTTAAAACAACATAATTGACATAGAAAAGGAGAAAAAAATATTTTACAGTTTGAAAGATTCAGCAAAAAAAGTTTAAACATCATTTAACATCAGCTGCTTCCAGAAAGTTTGTAATTATTTAAAAAGAATGAATAAAAAAAGGATATCATGATATCTCAGAAAAGTACAGTGATATAATTTAGCATGATATCGTTGTTATTATAGTCATTTCGCCCTAAGCTAAAATGTAAAAAAAAAAAATTCTTCCAATGGGTTTATAAACAAAAATTGTTAACATGTAGGACTAAAACTGTAGAAAATATCATTTTTAAAAAAACTGCAGCAATATTCTTGATGTAGAAAATCGCATAATGAAGCAGATTTCAGAAGTAAAAAAAAAAATTACCTTTTTTTTTCAATCTTTAAATTAAAAAAAAAAGCTAAGGTATATAAAATAAAAGCTATATATATATATATATATGTGTGTGTGTGTGTGTGTACATATATATATATATATTATATATATATATTTTTTTTTAATTTAAATAGTGATTTTGTGTAGAAAGGGCCCCTGGAGGACTAGTGGTTAGGCCTCTGCTCTGGCCCGGGTTTGATTCTTGCCCAGGAACCAGCCACTGGGGTTGCACAAGACAGTGCGCTCTCAGTGCCAGTCCCAAAGCCAGATAAAATTGGGGAGGGTTGCGTCAGGAAGGGCATCCGGCGTAAAAACTGTGCCAAATCAAATATGCGGACCAATGATCCGTTGTGGTGACACCTAACAGGAGCAGTTTTGTGTAGAAAGTTTGTGTAGATATTCCAGAGACATGCTGCATTGAGAACAGCAAATATTCTAGAAAGCAACAGAAATCAGGTTTTACACTTTATGTTAAATTACAGTAAAGGTTTAAACTGACTTGTTATTTACATCAAATTTTTTCCTTAAACCGACTGGCCGTAAGTGTGGATGCTGCGACTGCTTCTGTCGTACTGACTTAGCAAAAATAATAATACAATTTTTTTTTTTTTTTAAATGTTGTAAATTTCTATTTTCCCCCAGCTTGATTCTTCCTCTGCCTCAGAATGTAATCGATTACCTTTTGGATGACGGAACATTAGTGGTTTCTGGAAGGTGAGAGTTCTTAGTCTTTAATTAATTCGCTAATTAGATCTATTTGTAATTAGTCCAGATGATTAAGCTGTAGATCATGTTTGCAGCAGCGAAAACAACAACAATCAACCTTCACAGAACAATAACAGCGGCTCAGAAGACGAGGACGATGTTCAGGTGGGTGACGTCGGCTTAGAGGTCATCTCGAAAGAAATATAAAGACACTACAAGCGTTTCACTGGTTATTTAAAATGGGCCAAAGTTTCTTCTAAATAGCTGCATGACTCTGTACAGTATTTATAGAAGTATTTACAGTATTAACACAGTTGGGATAATTAACGCTGCTATAACTCAGCTCTAAATGAATCAAGTTAACATCCTTTCATCAGATGTGCAACACGTGTGTGTTGAATACTTCAGGACGTGCTGTTCTAGGAAAACGGTGGTAACAGTAACTCCACTGTTGATTATTTTTCTATAACAGCACCCCAAAGTGTTTCATTCTTTACTTTGTTACTCAGCATTGTTTTTTATTAGCATATAAACCTCAGTCCTGGTGCACACCTCTACTGAGAACCTCTACAAGCATGAGCTCAGGTTTAGGGAAATACTAGACTCAGGTTAAAGAAAGCAGAGGGGAATAATAATAATTAGATTAAACGTGTCTCGTGTGTAAAATAGTTTCTCTGTGTCTGAATGCTCTCTCTTTACCAGTGGTCCGACGACGAGACAACAACAGTCGTCACGGTGAGTGTTACTGCAGCTTGGAATGTGTGTTTTGATAGATTTTACAATACCAACATAAGTTTCTAGGACATTTACACAATTCTATGAAAGTTAGCTAGAAAACATCTTTCTGTTCCACATCTTTAATATCTTGTTTTAGTATTTTCCATTCTCTGTGCTTTTTCCTTATTGATATTTCATACTTATTGTTATTCAGTGACTGCATATATTAAATTTTCTTTATTATTTTACAGGCTCCAGAATTCCCAGAATTTAGCTCCGAAGTGCAGGAAGCAATAAATTCTCTCGGTGGACGCGTCTTCCCTAAACTGAATTGGAGTGCACCACGGGTGAGCAGAACACTCACATCATCTCGTCTTAACGTAACGTCACAACAAAACTATATGGTGATTTGAAAGCAAAAACACTAGTGATACACCAGAATGACAATTGTTGGTCAAAACACAAATTGAAGACGCACTCAGTGAAAACCAAATGCGCTGTAAAATTCTTGATTGTGATTGGTCAGAAGGTGTTGATTAATTTTCTCTGACAATAGTGCAGCTGCACATCACAGGTTCTAATACATTACCGTTTCTATAGTAACAGCTTTCACAGGGTCTTGTGTGGCGAACTCGCTACATACACTGATTTTTATTTATTTATTTATTTTTTAAGTGTGTAATTGTGGATATGGTGAAGTTTTCTGTAAGGAGACGTTTATTTTACATTAGTGGAAGGAGTCTCCAGCTCCAGCGCTCTGTAACCCTAGTTTGTGTTTTTGCGTTTTGTTTCTCGGTACCATGACAAGCTGCATTTTTTAAAAAAAATTTTTTTTATTTTGTTAAAAAAAAGAGAGGCTGGTGAGAGAACGACTGTTTATAGCTGCTATAATGTAAGTGATAACTGGAACTAACCTGTTTCGTGGACGTTCCACAACATTACATGTGACTCTAAATGGAAAAAAGGACAACATATCATTCATTCAAAATAAAATCCTGTTCATGTTGGAAAATTGCTGTGATGTAAGAGGAGTAAAACACTTTGGGATGAGCTGTTGTAGGAAATTAATCAACTTTGTGGTCATAACAATAACTCTGCTGTCAGTCCACCCTGTCGTTGATTATTTTCCTATAACGGCACGTCCCACCAAATCTGTTTACACAGAGAAATTTAACACAAAAGTCCCAAAAGTAGCGTATTTGCAAGGGATTCTGTTTAATCTGGCAACACTGTGCAAGTTCCTGACACTGCTGCAGGAGAACAAGATAAACTTTTGAACTGATGTTTTGATTTTTTTATCAGTCAGTTGTTGTATTCTGCCATCTTTCCTAATTAATAACCCACGTGTGTTGTGTTTGTTTCCTCTCACGTGTAGGATGCGAACTGGATCGCCCTGAATAGCTCTCTGCAGTGTCAGAGTCTCAGTGACATCTTCCTTCTGTTTAAAAGCTCAGACTTCATCACACACGATCTCACACAGCCGTAAGTGAACCGGTTCTAGCAATCTTCCTCACACAGACCTGCTTACTGCGCTGTGTTGAACACTCGAAGCTTCTCTTCTCTTCTGTGGCAGGTTCCTTCAGTGCAGCGACGACTCTCCAGACCCTGTTATAAACTATGAGGTGCAGCACACACACACACACACACACACACACACACACACACACAGAGCACTAATTACATTCACTAAGTGCTTCCTTTATACTCAGACATTTCCGTTTGTCTGCTCGGGTCTAGCTCGTGCTGAGGAAATGGAGCGAGCTCATTCCTGGAGGGGAATTTCGCTGCTTCGTGAAAGAGAACAAGCTGATTGGTATGAAAACGTCACATGATTATGGAGTCATTTCTCTCAAAATCAGGCCATTCGATCATTTCTTTAATATCCGGTTTTCATTTAAATTTCAGTTCAGGGAAAATAAACCACGATGACTTTGGGACGCTGGAAAAGCTCCGACACTGGAGACTCCTTCCATAAATGTTAAATAAACGTCTCCTCATAGAAAACTTCACCATATCGACGATTATACCATTTTCTTTGTTAAATAACAACACATTTTATCATCATAAAATCAGTTTCTAATTAGATTTGGGTTATGTGAAGCGGCTTCCATACAAGTCCCTGTGAATTAGCTGTTACTATAGAAACTTGTGATTTGCCAACACAAGCATCAGAGCTGCTGTTCTAGAAAAATAATCAACACCTGACCAATCAGAATCGAGAATTCAGCAGCGCTGTGGTATAATTTCATATGATCAGTAATTCTTATATAAATATAAATATACCTTATAAACATCAACAAGTCATTGTATGTGAACATCACACGCTTAAAATGTGATGTTTTACTCCGTCTGCAATATTATGACTTCTTATACGTGCAGTATGATTGACTTTTATCCAAGATTTGTATTTTTACATATTGTTTTTAACGTGCTTAATATTTGTAATGTTGTGTTAGTGCCTTATGTTGTCATATTATTTACTGAAATTTGACTTTTGGAAGAGTTGGAGTGAGTTGATCCTACTCATAGATCATGAGCTACAGTAAAAAGACTTCGTTGTAGGAAGCACCTGTGTATCCTTGATCTAGAAGCCTCATAAATCCTCTCTCCTCTACGCCTTTTTAACACACTTGAATTGATGCGTCCTTCATGATGGCGTTCCTTAAAGATGTAGGACCGTGGAATGAAGGACGCATCAATTAGGAGTTCGAAGACACGTGTGGAACGCTGTGGGCTTTTTAACTGTATTTGCAGTTCTCCTCTCAGACAGAAGAGGGTGGGAATACTTATGAGCGGCTCCTCTGATATATAATGAGCTACAGTCAGGATCTGATTCGATACATAAATGCTAACTGATGCAGCTGTTCCTAGTATGCTCGATTTTTCTTTTTGAGGAGCACGTGATCGTGTGTCTGATCTCGGCTTACAGGAATCTCTCAGAGAGACTACACACAACATTACCAGCACATCTCCAAACAGGAAGCGAGTATCTCCTCCTCCATCCAGCAGTTCTTCAGAGAGCACATTCAGCACCAGTTCCCCAACGACGACTGTGAGTCACCTCCGCTAGACTGCACACAGAAATGAGCAACAAAGTGAACGTCTCAGAGTTATGACGTATTCTTGTGCTTTCTTTCCCCCTCTACAGTTGTCTTGGATGTGTACAGAGACAGCACGGTGAGGACCGAAATTCTATTACTCTTATATTATAAGCAATATTAATCGTGTTTTTAAGGAAGGTGTTCATATTCTGTGCGTAACAGGGACGTGTGTGGCTGATCGACTTTAATCCGTTCGGCGAGGTTACAGACTCGCTGCTCTTCACGTGGGAGGAGTTAACATCTGGAACCAATATTTCGTTACAGGTACTGCGCTAGAAGTTCAATAAGCCCTAAAACTTTTAGCGATGAACGCCTTTTACTGATGAGATTGTTGAGACTTTACAATGAAGGAAAAAAGCTGAACTTGGACAGTAAAACACTAATCTGCTTAAAATCTTTTCGGAAGAACACAGTAAACTCTCATTATTGATTTCGAAATAAAAAATTATGCTGCTAACGTGGAAGTAGGAAGTCGGAACTAGGAGTTAAGTCATTTTCAACCTGGTGTATACAGTAAAGGTCATTTAAAAGTGAAGAAATCCTGCTGTGTTTACTGTTGAAGCTGTGAGCAGCCATATTGATTTGTCATTTGGTTGAGGAGACCTTCTCAAGTTTCCAAATACGTATTCCAAGTTTAGGGAGCGTTTTGTTTTTTGTTTTTTTTTCCTCCCCCCTGAGTTACAAGTTTTAGTCAAATGCAGTATTCTTCAATAATAAAGCTGTTCCTCTAGTGAGACCCAAGAGTTTTGTGGTGGTGGTGATAAGCTTTAGAGTATTTTTGAATATAAGGCAAGGATATATTTGTTTTTTATTTTTAAGCAGCAGATAGTGTAATGAAAATATTACAGTCAAGCCACGATTGAACAAGAGACATTGGGTGTGTTCACACTCCTTAATTCAGAGCAGAACTGATACTTTTGCTTTGTTTGCTGTTTGGTTTGGTGTAGCTCTACACAGCACATAATTAAACGAACCAAAAAGCAAAACAAGCATGAGCTGAAGAGCGTGTAGAGATGAAAATGTGCTCGTTAAACAGTTTCATTCTTTGGTCGGAAATACTGCAACAGAAAAAGGGTCAACAAACGTTTACCAAGTGTGCACAGAAATCACAAAGATCACCTGAGTGCGGAGAACACGGAGCAGGTGTAAAAAAAAAAAAAAAAAAAAAGATTAGATATTTATAGAAATACTGTATCTACTTTAAAACATTCTGTGAATAGCATCCATCATTTTCTATTTTCTCTTTTTCTTTGTTGATACAAATCTCCAGAAGGGCTTCACATGGCATTTCTGCAGTGCTACAGTTCTGTGCTTTGGATCAGTTTAGCAGCTTGCATCTTTAAAAAGAAATAAATAAATAAATGTAAAAATTTTAAAACTGCTGCAACCTTAAACACACGACACTTTTGATTCAGTTCCTGCAGTCGAGTCAATTCAGAGTTGAATCGCTTTCTCGCTAGAGTTTGTTTGGGAGCAGACCGAGACCACCTCACTCTGCCGCAATCGTTACCATAGAAACGACAACATAATAGAATGAATGCATTAACATAAACATGTGATTTGTCTTGCGAATGGAATTACTGTCAGAGCTGCTGTTATGGAAATTTAAGAGTGGAGAATTCAACAGCGCTGTGTGTCAACAGGATGGTCCTGCTTTCCGTTACACCACCAGCGAAGTGACCGTCCAGCCAAGTCCGTGTTTGTCTTATCGAATCCCGCGAGACTTCCTGGACCTGTCCACTGGAGAGGACGCTTATAAGCTAATCGATTTCCTCAAACTGGTGAGCGACCGTTATTTTATTAGATTTCTTAATTTAATTGTAAATAAGAATGCAGTCACTCCATAAAGGAGAAGAGCTTTTCTATTAAAAGTTTCTCTTCACTGTAGAAAAAAGGTCAGCAGGAGGACGAGGAGGACGGCGATGATGATGATGATGATGATGAGCATGATGAGCCTCACATGGCCAGTGTGTGACACTGACTAGATCTGATAAGCCAAGAACTCCTGTTTCCTAACAGTCACTTCCTCCTGTGTGTACTCATTAGGGACGAATCTTTAATTTACCACAACATAATGTCTGTAATGTACATAGTGTAAACTTCCACAGGCTGCATCAGGAGATAAAATACTACAACGCTCTGGTCTTATCCACACACCTACAAGCAAATACGCAGCCTAAAACACACACCTGAGTCTGTTTAGGAACATCAGATCAATGCTTTGCCTTAGTGCATAATGGTGTAAGAATAAATTAAGAAATAATGATGTAATGATATTTAATGTGTGCTTTTCAAATGTACACTTGTAAATGTAACAATAAAGCAATTTGATTTTGTTCTGAATAAAAGTACGTTTACATAATTACACTGCTGTAATTATTATTGTTCTTATGAATATATATTATTAACCGTGTTTGTTTAGTTTTAGATGCCGTGATCATGTGATGCAGAAAAATGTTTGTATGTCAGTAAAGAAAGATTTCTTTTCAAGAAAAATGTACTGAAGCCTGTTGGGGTTTCCTGCCAAAACAGCAGTGTGAGACAGTCAGAGTCGTCAGAAGAACTGTGGAAGATTCGCCAAGATGTTCAGAAAAACGTCTTAACCAGCCTTAAAAAACTGCACAGAGTGTACCTGAGACTACTGATTCATTTTTGAATCAGCGTTGTCAGGCCAAATATTGAATTTTAGTTTATTACTATTTACTGCTCTTTGTTACTTTTTTAAAAATTTTTGCAAGGCATTTTTGCAGGGTTTCTCTACATATGCCAGACCACTGCACAGTACTGTATATTTTTAATGTTCTCCTTGTCCAAGCCATTATAACTATATAATCTATATATAACTGTATATAGAGTTACTACTATAACTCTAGTAGAAAAGGCTGTAACTGATTTTATTAGGAAACATAAGAAAACAGTAAACTTCAAAACTTCAGAAGGATTCAAAAACATTTTATTAGAACAATACAGCAGATATAAAGGCTCTACTGCAGACACTCGGAACTTTGTGTGCTTCAACGAGAAATAGTATGCACCTCTCACAAATCAATAATAAATTAATATTAAAAAGAATAGTGACCAAAAAAAAAAGGAAATCAACCTCATCAGAAATGAATTAAACATATAATGCAGCGAATCAAGGCCTTGTGTTGGTGGTGAAGTCAGGGCCCACAGCGGTCGACAGTTTACACCGATAACACTGTCAAAGTCTTTTACAGACGGATGAATGTGCAGTCTACAGGTTTATCCTGTATCGAAGTTCCAAGACGTTGACGTTGATCCCCGAGTTGCCTCTTTTCAACACGAGCTGACGTGTAAGGCAGCGTTTATGAAACGGACGGTGGCTGTGGCATGCCTCCGTTCCGGCCCTTGATCTTATAAAACGTCCTACGAAGTGGGTTTGCCTCATGTTGATGTGAGCAGACTGTAGTAATACTCTTACGCAGATGAAACACAGTGTGATGTGTTCATGGATCTGTAACACATGATCCATAAGCCCTCTGGAAAAGGCGAGCAAAAAGCTTGAAACAAAAATAAAGCTTTTCCTGCATTGTAATGCAAAAAAAAAAAAAAAAGAAGAAGAAGAAGTGTCCCAACCGAACAGACTGCAAAATTAAATGAAGCAACAAGCAGCGCATCATAGCAATGAAATAAAACGTGCGCTTAAACACACAGAGACGCATCTCAGCATCTTCTTCAACATCCCATAAAAAACAAACGTGTGATCCGAGGTGCTATCATCCAAGTAGAGAAGCAGAAATTCCTTGTGTGAAAAAAAGGAGGCTGAAAACGATATCTTAAGGCCAGTTGTTGGACCTGGCGCCTGTCAGGATTATGGCTTTGCCAGAAAAACTCTCACAATGGCTTCTTGTGGACTTCTGACTCAGCGAGCCAAAGATACACACTGGTACAGCCTCGGAGACAAACCTTGGCTGTGCACTTTCATGTGAAGCAGCGAATATTGCTTCATTCAGCTCAATCCAAAATCTTGTTTCTCTCCGGTCCTTTAGTCACGTTTCTTATTTTCACCCTCTTATTATTTTTGGTTCAGAAGTGCACAGTTAATTTGCCGACTCCATGATCCTAATCGATGCACCGATTGCATCTTTTCCGCTCAATTTAACAATACTATAATGTTTTTTTTTTTTTTTTTTTTAATTATTATTATTATTATTTAACATTTGTAAAAATCTATATAACCCAGGTTTAGAAATCTTATTTACATTAATAATAACGTTTATAACAGTTAAAACCATTTGCACCTTTAAAGGCAAACTTCCACACCTTTTTTTTTTTTCCCCCAACCCAGTTAATATGCAAACAGCATGAAGTCATATTGTTTACAGACCTCAAAAACAATTCTGTAAATCAGTATTTCAGAATTGGTCCACCCTCGAGCTCCACTGAATCACATCATAGGTTTTTTTTTTTTATTAAAGAGGGCAGAAGAGGAGGAGAGAAGGAATTAGGGGAAAACAAACAGAAGAAAAGATCTTGTTCAGCCCTCTGTAGTGGAGTGAGACAGTTGAGAGAGGAGGAGGTGTTACTGGCGGTGGTGGTAATAAAAGGAGAGCGCTGTCTCCCCCTGGTGGTGCAGCGGGGTCTCACAGAGCGCCGTCCGCGGTACAGCCGGCTCCCACCGTGTAGCGGAACTCCTGCAGGTTGCACACGCCGTGGAAGTGCACGAACGCTCCCGCAACCACCAAGATGTGGAACAGCTGGTGCGAGTGGAACTGAGGAGCACGAGAACAAAAAAAAACATCATGTCAAAACATGCATGAAGAAGCCAGATCACTTACACGATCACCTACTGAGAAGAGACAATCATGAAATAAAGGAACCTACTGGAGCGTGTTGTATGTGTGAACAAATATCAAATTGAGAAAAAGAAAAAGTTTCCTTTTTCTTTCTAAGTTTTGTAGAACGAGTAAAGTAAAAAATTTCGCTGTATCTACAGCCTACTGACGCTACAGCTGTGTTAAACTAGAGCTACAAAGGAGATAATCCTGTAAAAATACGAATTCATATGTATCTTTCTTTTCAACACCCTGTCCATGCTGATGGATTTATCCCTGAGTGAGGCGCTATTACTAACACTAAAGCCTGAAATAACCAGGGCTCTACAAAGAAAAACAATTTTTAAAATCCATAATCACAAATGATTACAGTATCATTACAGTCTCTACATATTATTTTTGTAAGCCACTTTGTGTAAGTATTTTCTGTAAGTTCTTTTAGAGTCTTTAAATGCCTTGGGCCACTTGTTCCACTGTGATGTGGAGAAATAAATTTAAAAACAACAACAACAACAAAAAAACTCTGCACAATGACTACCACTGCTGCAACAATCCACATTAAGATAAATTACATTTCCACGCCTAAGCATCATAATTTACTAACCAGATTCATTAACATCTCTTTGGTCTAAGTGGTCTACATTATTAACAAGCTGGAGAGAAGGAAAAAAAATAAATTAAAAAAATCATGATCTGCCTTTCCCGAACACTGTGATCTGGGTGTATTATACACTTCTGTGAGGTATGCACACTCACCCAGATGTCACATTTGCCGGGGAAGAATCTCTCAGGGATGCGCGCAGCGTAAAGGCAGGCTCCGGTGATGTAAAGGGCGGCCATGAGGAAGAGCCAGCCCATCTGACCGATAGTGGTGGCCCTGAGGAAGCCCTCAGAGATTACGAAGTGTAATGTGGGCACAACTCCACTCAGGCCCAGGCCCACAAACACACCTGTCACACACACACACACACACACACACACACACACACACAGATATTAGCATTACACCTTTTTTTTTTTTTTTTTTTTTTTAATTTATTTATTCAGATGACCAGGAATCTCTTAAAGGTCAGTCAGTAGCTTCATTGCAGTTCAACTTGACCTGACACATCACAGATAATCTCAAGTGTGTGCAAAATGCAATATTTTCTCTCAAAAAAAAAAAAAAAACATGAGGCAAAATTATTGACACCCCTAAATAATGTAAACAAACTGTTTTGCTACAGTCATCTCCAATCAAGATCTAAGGCTATGTTCACATTACCAAGCTGAAGTGACGCAAATCTGGATTTCTGCTTTAATGCGTCAATGATCTGATTTTTTTCAAGACTATGTGGATACAAAAATCCAATCTTTTCAAATCAGACTTCCGTGTCTGGTCATTTTTCGCCTTCGAGACCTGATCGTATACAGCTGATGAGCTGCTTTCTTACACTGTGGCTTCTAATATGATGTATAGAGTCTTGTAAATAAGACTTTTCATTGTTGATGTTTTTTGATACGGGTCACTTCCAGCTACAAATGTGAACCAATTTTAACAAAAAAAAAAAAAAAACAGAATTATGCAATGAAGATTGCAACAGGAATGCCTCCTACGTTCTTCGACATTATGGTAAGCTGCTCAGTGCAGGCAATCACTCAAGAGAAGCCTTATGTAGGGTGCCAATAATTCTGCAGTTGACTGCATACCTAACCGTGTAATGCGACTGCTTACCAGCTCTTACTCCTCGGTACTGCGGCGTGGCGAAGAAGTCACACTGGGAGACAGTGATGGCGGCGAGGCCCAGGATACACACCACGATCAGGTAAACAACACAGGGCTGAGGGGAGCAGTAGAAGGAGTAGTAAAGCCACGGCACAAAACTACCCATGATCAGGAACGCGATGCCTGAGTAGTCCAACCTAAAGCAAGACAGAGGAGACATTTCGAAAAGTCAGTACATTTTAAAAATAGTCCTTTCACAAGTCACTTGTTCGAGATAGAAACTGGAGTACGCTTATGTACTGGGTTTTACGGTAAACACCAGATTGTCAGAGAAGAGCAAGGATCGTTATTATTCAAATGATTAATAATATTAATAATCATTATTATTATTTCTAATTATCATTATTATTCAAATGATTATACACATCACCATAGGCCTATTTAATTTTTTTCCCCCTTTCAGCCTTTTTTTTTTTTAAAATAAACATTTACTTTTTTCTGACAGAAATGCTCAAAACATTCTTCATTTACATCTTGACAAAAAGGCGAGGGCCCGCATCAGCACGTCTTTCAAGTGAGAGGCAACAAGATTACTCAAGTGAGTTAGAGGAAGGGGCGGGGCTTCCATGCGGCCAGTAAATATCGCAGAGTTCAAAACACCTTCGCGACTGTCAATCATTCTAGACTCACATATCGTTTGACTTATCTGTCATTTTTTATAGGGGGGGAAAAGTCAGTCTGCCCTTTTTGTGTATTTTTAGTGATAACACGTAGTAGCATACGCTGATAAATGTGGAGTTTCTACACAAAATGCGTAAAAGATGGAAGGTCTGAACACACTTGCACATAATATAAACATATGCACTAGGTGGCAGTGTTGCATGTACCAACCAGAAAGCATGTGCTGAGACAAAGACTACTGTAGTTTTTTTTACACTGCAGAATAATTTGTGTTCATTTTAAGGCAGAACTTTGTTTTGCACTACTTCACAGTTCTTCATAAACAACTCTGGGCCAAGATTTTGTGCTCCTCTTCAAGAATTCAGTCACTTCACTTCACCCATTATATGTAAAACTGTGAGAGTAAATCATGCAATCAATAATAGTTCAGTTTCACCGAGTACTACTGCGTACAATCAATACAGGAGCATTCAGTGAAACGTTCAGTGAAACAACAAGCTGGACGCAGTCACATCGATTAGAGCTGCTTCTGTATTGTACCTCAGTAGTTTTTGATGTGTGTGCAAAAATGTGTGCGTGCGCGCGTCTCCCATAAATTCACTGACTTTGAGAATATCCGAGAGACGCCCTCTGAATGGCAGTAGACTGTGTGGAAGAGCCAGGAGAAGGACAGGCAGAGGATCGCTCCCAAGAAGAACGCGCCAATCACGATCTTCTCCTGAAACGGCGCCACAAACGACATGTTGGGTCTGAACATGTACACGATCCCCAGACACAGGAAGAACAGGCAACCTGCCCACACACACACACACACACACACACACACACACACACACACACAGGGAGAAAGGGAAGCAAAGATTAGAAGTGTGTGAGGAGAATGAATTTATTTTGTGTGGGTGAAAGGATTAATTAAAATATAGTTTTATGTTAATTAAATAAAAGAAAAATTAAATACCATGTCCTTAAAGTCATGTTTTTATTTTTTTATCTCTTCAGGTCTTGCAGGCAGTAAAAGTGGGCAGAGTGCAAGATTGATATCTACGTAATTCTACCTCAATATCTACAAGATAAAGAATTATCTTTTTTATTTGTATTTGTTTTGATTCTGTTATCTAAATCGTTTTGTAGCCATCAAGACATGATAGCTGATAGAATCCTGACTCACAATTACTAAATCAAGCTCGGATTTATTTTGTCCACTAGATGGCAGGACTGTATCAAGTACACCTGATTTCTTCATTGCTGTAATAGTTAGATTTTCTAGAAGTTTAAAAAGAGCCAGGTTGGAGATAATATTTGAGATAGAAGGTGCAAATAAAACTGAACTTGGGCATCTGGCTTTAACAAAAACAACCCACTAGCTAAAGTCAGTGTGAAATCACTCATTTCCAGGGCCATAAACTTACACTGCTGTTTAACAGACATTCTCTGCATGTAACTAACGCTTGCACTCCTCAGACACCATGGCTCTGTCCCAAGAAACACCACACTCCTGCAAGCTCTAGTAAGTTAATTACTGGTGATTAGAGCAGCTCGTAGATTTGCCGCATGGCATCAGTGCAGACGTAAGCAAATAATTATACTGTAGAATGTTATAAAGCAGACCACCAAAACTGCTGCACTGATAACGTCCTACACGAATGTATAGTGTTCAGGCCAACACGTGTGTGTGTGTGTGTGTGTGTGTGTTAGTTTTCTCACCGAGAAGGTGAGTCCAGATGTTGCCCGTCTCTGTGTGGATTCTGAAGATGCTCTTGAAGCACGCTCTGAAGGATGGCATCGGTGGCCTGTGTCCATGCAGGAGGAAGTCGTTGTCCTTCAGCCAATCAGGCAGCACGTCGTGAGGGATGACACGCCACCGGCCTTCCCACATCTTCACCGGACAAAAAGATAAACACAACAAAACATCATATAAACAACCAGAACAATCCAGTGGTCATTCACAAGAAAGTAAGACAGAAAGACAGAAAGAAAGAAGATATACTAGAACAAAATAAACACTGAAAGAAAGAAAGAAATAAAGAAAGAAAGAAAGAAAGAACACTATAAAAATATAGGAAATAGTACAGGAAATGCAACAAAGAAAGAAAGAAAGAAAACAAATAATAATAAAAAAAAACTATAAAATATAGGAAATACTACAGGAAATGCAATAAGAAAGAAAGAAAGAAAGAAAGAAACACTATAAAATATAGGAAATACTACAGGAAATGCAAGAAAGAAAAAGCAAGAAAGAAAAAACACTATAAAATATAGAAAATACTACAGGAAATGCAATAAGAAAGAAAGAAATACCAGAAAGAGAGAAAGAAAGAAAATGAAAAAGAAACAGAAGGACAGACAAATGAGAGTAAGATAAAAGAAGGAAAAAGAAAGAACATTTTTAAAAGGATAAAGTAGATAGAGTTTGAGAGAGAGATTAAGATAAATATAGTGGTGTATTAATCACAGTATTAATCACAGTATTAATCACAGTGGGGAAGTGGACACACACTGCTTGGCTTATGGACACACCAGTGTAAACGCTCTGCTCATTCCTGTAACACTCACACCCAGTCCCCAAGCTGCTCACAGTAGTTTTCCACTTTACTGAAGATAAGAGCGAGACATTGCACAACGATGTGAAAGGACACCACCACAGTCCTTTCTCCACCATGTCTGAGCAGCGTGCTCTCTACTCCACTGTATCTGTGACTCAACTGACGAGTGGACAGAAATGTGTTCGCAGCAAAGAACAAGCCCAGGAGTTTATTATCCCATGGGAGAACTTTTAATATAGTTCATTTCTGTGTTGAAGCGAGACTCATTCTTCATAGTTATCACCAAAAAATGAAGGAGCAGAAGTTGTTGAGTGAGTGCGAGACATCATCCGGAGTGATTAATGTGGTAACTGAAGGCCTGCGGTGAGCAATTTCGGTAGAGGCTCGAGCTCATTGGAAACACGGCGACACTCCGAAGCTCTGGCTCTAACGGAGCGGCGGCTGAGAGCCGGGATCAGACTGAGTGGAGAGACTCTTACTCAAACAGTCGCTTTTAACCCAGAGCCGCTCTTCCTCTACAGGAGGGGAAGTGAGGAGGCGAGAAAGAGGGCAAAAGGGGGTTGAAAGTCACCAAGACTTGAACTGGAAGGCTTGTAACCAACACAGAGCAGACGTTTGTCTTTCCCCTAGTGCACTTGCATGTCTATCGATAGAAAAGCGAGTCGCCTGAAGACAGGAGATGGGTAATGAGTACTGGCAAGGGTTCCATGCTGATCGTCTCAGTTCCACAGGGAGATGGAGGAGCACGAATGCAGCTGCAGCTGTCTGGCAGAGACGGAGCATTCTTAGGGAGCATCTGTATTGATGAGTGCAGTCATGTGACTTCCCCATGGCCATGTATATACATTTGGTTATAAAATAGTGGAAGACACATATGGGCTTTTTTGTGAGCTGTTTGTGTGTTTATGAACTCTTGTAGCCGGGACTAACAGAATTAGCGTCCAAGCTATATTCTTTTTTCCGCTTCACCATGATACTGTAACTACAGTTTGAGCAGAGGTTGAGTTGGAGTAAATCTGTATCTGCCACAAGATATAAGATTTATGGAAAAAACTCTAAAAACTACTAGTAGTTTTTAGCAGTTAGCCTATTTTTATCCGTCATTTTTGTTTGTTTGTTTTTTTCCCCCCATTTGCCGATTAAACAATGTTAGGATTTTCTGCAGGTTTAAGCACGTGCTTGAGGAATCATAGAAAACAGGATTTGAAGATTCTTGCCAGTTCCTGATTAGCATCCACAGCAAAATGTTCCCAGATTTTTACATCCCTTGCACCAGTGGCACTCATTGTGGCAGCTGAGCTTTGTTTTTCAGCCTACATAATATTAAAACCCCACTCAGTGCTCGTCTGACTGAGAAAAAGATACAAAACATATTGACTATTGCTTCAGCGAGCGTTCGACCAGATGAGTCTGATTACGAGCGTCTGAACACCATCGCATTCCCAGCAAGGCCCAAAGTTTAGCTCTTATCATACTGTAGCTTAAAGAAGAAGAATTAATTAGTCTACATACAGCCTTTTCCATAAATGCATGTAAACTTTTCAAATGTTTAAATTTTTAAATACGTTTAAAAGTTTTGATAGTTTGATCAATTAATAAACAAAGTTCATTTGTTTCTTCAGATTCTGTGCTGCCTAAGACTACACGTAAACATAGCGTACCTGATTATAAGATGATGCCTTTAGTTTATGATGTGTATGTGATGTGTATAGAACGGTTTTGATGTTCTACGTCTATGGCGGAAGATGAATATTGCCCTTATTTCGGATCCATCTAAAAGACAGGTGGCCTTCAGAATTTCCGATCAATGCTTTTAAAGTTCGTTATGGAGTGCCAGGAAGATAGAAAGAGTTTTGCTAGGTGGATTAATCAGTGTGCATCAAAAACAGATGGATTTTTTTTTTTTCAGACTCAAGAACAAGCAGGTATTTGAAAACACCGATAAGCCTGAACAGTCCAATAAAGCCATCATAACTTTCCTGCTTACTACACAAAGAGCTCAGGATCAAACCGGGGACCCTGGAGCTGTGACACTGAGGTGCCACCGCAGTTAAACATATCCATAAACAAATAACAAGCCTCGCTAGACACAAGTATATTTTACATGCGATGAACACTGCAGCTGAAATGTTGATCTTTTTATGAGGGTGCAAACATGATGTGCTGCATTAGAAACTCTGTAAGACAATGATATAGCTGCACAGTCTCAGCCTCTCCTAACTAGCTCGCCGTGTCTCACTACATGACGTCAGCTACCACTTCGTCAGTTAGGTTTCTGGGCAACCAAAACACGCAACTGGGCAACACATGGGAGCTTTTACATTCCCAGTGGGCTAGATAATGAATTTATGATTTGTCCGCCCCTGAGTGTGTGTGTGTGTGTGTGTGTGTGTGTTGTGACTGACCTTATGGACAAACTCCTCCATCTTTTCCATAGCGTGGTGGGCCTGCAGCAGTGGCGTCATCCCCATAAAGCCTTCATCCGAGCTCCTCTCCTCCTCTTCCTCTGCCTCTGTTCTCTTGTCTCCTTCATGGTGTACCGTTCTTCTAATGGCCGCAGTCTGAAAACACCAACAGAAGAGTCAGGACACACAATCCTCACAACACAGGGTGTGTTTACATGTATAATCTCATAACTCCAAAAAAGGAAAATCGGGTTTTGGCCACGATTTGATTGGATTTACATGCACTTAAGTAATCTAATATCGGAGAAACCCCAGGTGTGTGGGTCGGTCAGTCAGACAGTGATCACATTTCTAAACACATGACGTATGCACCCACGGACGCTTTGGGGGAAAACAATCGATTCTCAGATGGGTGTCTTTTGAACAATGTTTTGCACTGATGGTTTAAAATGCTTTTATGTGTGTAAAAATGTAACATATACCATAACAATTCTGATTAAATTATATTTACTTAAATGATTCAGTGTTCGACTGCATTCAAATATTAAAGAGTATGCACAAACACACATAAAACTCATACTAATTACTATTATATCGACCTCTCGTATATAGAATTTTCCGGAAATCGTGCAGTCTTGAAGCACTAGTCTGCCACCTTGCAGTTATTTATCTCTCCTCCACACAGCGCATCATTATAATAACAATTAGGCGTGTGGGACAGACACAATGCTGCACAGACAGGCCGATGCATCACTGTGTAAAAGAGCAGCTCCTTACTCCTTTCTCTCCCATACACCATTCCCTCTCTCTCTCTCTCTGGTGAATAAATAGTAAGTAGGCTGCCTATAGCAGATCTGGGCCAAAGGAAGCAGGAGACAGCTAGTGGACAGTGAACCTCTACTGACCTGCTAAGAAACAAGCTGATATCAAAGATATCAAAGAGAGAGAGAGAGAGAGGGAAAGACAGGGGGAGATAGGGGGAGAGGGAGTCTCAGAGTGAGAGACACAGAGAGTGAGACCAAGAAACAGAATCAAAGTAACAGACAGACAGATAGAAACAGAAAAAAAGATGCAGAGAGGGACAAAGAGAGCAATGCAGTGAGACTGAGAGAGAGAGTAAGCAAAAAAGAGAAAGAGACAAAGAAAGACAAAGGGAGAGACACAGAGAGAGAGAGAGAGAGAGAGAGAGACAGTGAGAAAAATGCAGAAAAAGACAGAAAGAAAGAACGAAAGATAGAGACAAGGAGAGAGAGAGAGAGAGAGAGAGAGAGACAGAGAGAGAGAGAGAAAGAGAGAGTGAAGAGAAGAGAAGAGAAGAGAAGAGAAGAGTGTGAAAGTAGGTGTTGAGTAGGACGGGTTAATGAGGAGCTCTTAATCAGATCAGGTTTGGCCTGAGGGATGTGCAGCATCTCAGTAATCAGTGTTGACGTGGCTAAGCACAGACCTTATTCTTTACTGAAACACACGCACTACCTGAATCCATTTCTTATTCACTAAACCGTGCACTATTTACCTGCTTGTTCTCTCAGTGGACAAATTATATTCCCTAGATAGTTCCCCTATAGTATTACCCACAATGCACTATGAATGTAGTGTACAACGCATGCACACTATACCACAATATAAAGTGATTTAATGAATAAAATAACGTTGGGGTGGTAATGACTTCTGTCACGTCAGGCCACATCACACCACACACTCCAGCTTAACGCAGGATAAGCTTTACCCATGACATCACCTTTTACCAATGTGTCACTGTTTCACTCTGTGTGTGTAGTAATGTGCTGTTCAGTCTCCGTATCTCACAGCCTTACAGCTGTACTGACCTTGAAGCTGTCCTGTGCTGAAAACGCTCAGTATTCCAGTCCACCACACTGCCACAGTCGACTGAGCAGGCAATCTCAGAGCCCACACAATGGGATAGAGAAATGACAAGGCATTACGGTGCTTCGCTCCAACCGCTCTCCTCAAAGCGTGTTCAAATGGAGTCCTTACGGGAACGCTGCACCGCAGCCCCGGATCATTTCACGTCATCTAATTATATCCACGACAAACCAATAGACAAGCACACACACACCCCCACAAACAACAAAGTGTTTCGGCGCTCCGCTTAATGCTTTTAAATGGACCGCTTAATGCTTGAACACGGGTCCATAAATAGATCCGCTTGGAGCGATCCTAAGAGCGATCTATGAATAGTCTAGCGTGCAACATGCAACATGATCTCGTAAGTGGATGATTTGTTAAAATTCAGAAGCTACTAAGTGGAGCAAATGTGGAGCGATAATAATGATCCTGCTTTGAAAAAGTAATTGCCTCCCTTCCTGATTACTTCTATTTTTGCGTACACTTAACTGTTTACACTAAATTTAATATAAGATTCAGACAACCTTTTTTTTTTTTTTTTTAAATGATCATTTCATAAATGATCATGTTCTGTGGTATGATGAGTCAAAAGAGGAACTTTTTGAAAAGACATGCGTCGTGTTACAGCTGGCGTAATGCTAACAGCATTCCACAATAACGATCAATAGCATGGTGGTGGTTGTGTGATGGCGTGGGGATGCTTTGCTGCTTCAGGGACTGGGCGATTTGCCATAATTGACAGAACTATGCATTTCTGTACCAGAAAATCCAAGCACAGTTGGGTTATGGGGCAAAGACAATGATCCAAAAGAGCACAAGAGCAAGTTCACTTCTTAATGTCGCAAAAGAAATAATTAAGGTTTTGTACTGGCCTAGTCAGAGTTTACTTCCTCACGAGCCTCTCTTTTTCCTCTCTTGCAGTTAATAAGACTCCTTCCACAAATGTTAACTAAATGTCTCCTAACAGAAAACTCCATCGTATCAATGATCAGTTTTGTTAAATAACAACAGGTTTTTTTAACACTGTTATTATTAGACTCATATGTTCAGTGCCTGCCAAATTTCTCTGAATGTCATGGGGGTGGAGGGGAGCAAATTAGAACATTAAAAATTATATTTAGATAAATAACAATTTGTAGAGGCATGATAATACAAATATTAAGAAGATTTAAAATCTCCTAAAGCTACTCCCAGTAGGTGCTAATCAAGTTAAACTAAGAGGTTCCTGACTAGAGAGTGTTGAGTTTCTTAAACTGCTGGGAGTCTAAATGGGAGCGATGCCATAACCATCTGCGGTCTGGAGTTCACAGAGACACAACAGGCCATGCTCTCAGTGGGTGGGAAAGAGGCTTTATTTATTTTTTCCTCCTTGTTGAGATTAGAGGGTTTCTGTGAATAATGTGAGCTAATTAAAAGTGTCCGTTACAGCACATATATAAAACTAAACAGTTCCTCTAAGCGTCTCTCCTGACTTGTAGCATTGACTAAACACTAACTCTGGAGGAGAAATCAAGGATATGGGAGAGGAAAAAAAAAACGCACCCACTTCTCAGAACAATTTTCATGTACAAATATCTACTGGCAGTAGGAGCTGATCCTAGATGCATTAACTAAGGAATCTGATTTTTCCTCATTTTCCTATAACAGCACATCTAAAAGTGTTTTATTCCTATTATATTTGCCATCAGTTAAAATTTCTATTAAATAAGGAACGACAGCTCAGACGTTTTATCCATTTACAGTTACGTTTAATGTTGCGGAACGTCCAAAAATCAAGTTTCTAAAAACTTACAAAAAAAACTTACAGCTCTACATCTGACTGTTACAAAGTGCTGACACTGGAGACTCCTTAAAAAAAATGCTAAATAAACATCTTGTCACAGAAAACTTCATTTTAACAATTCCATGTTTACAAGACTGTGTGCATGTTGTTACTCTAGAAATGATAATGTATTACAATGAGCACATTAATACAGACCTGTCCAAGCCGTTACAGGAGATTAACGGACACCTTCTGACCAAGCGAGAATTCATCAATATATTATATATATATATATGCCTTTGATGTAAATTACACCATGATGAAGGAGCCTACACTACACCTAAATGAAAATCAGCCAAGATTTGAAGCTACCATTAGTGATCATGGTTCAAAATGATCAAAAGCTCTCGCATGGACATCACAGAAACACAAGAAATGCATAATGAGCAGACGAAATAACCGCACATGCAAGGTGAGAATAGATAATAGATATATTGTCAAGGTTAGCTGTATTGTGGTTCTTTACGGTGGTTGCTTGTCAGTAAATGGATCTGGCCAGACTCCTTGCAAAGACAGACCAGATCTATAATGCATGACTAACCCGTTTCCCATGCCTGCCAGCAAAATACACTGTGTGTGTGTGTGTGTTTTTAGATCTTTCTACAGTCTGCTCCAGTGTTTAAAATGCATATGTGCACTGGTCATTGCGAAACCACATTAAATTATAGGAGGATGGTAATATAAGGGGAGAACAGCAGCTCTGAAGCATGCACTACTCCTCTTCCTCTGTGTTGTGGTACACTCCTGGGTGTGTGCGCAAGCAGCTGTGGGGTTTATAGAGCCTCCTTATGCCTTAGAGGGGCACCAGATGGACGTCTTTTTGACTGTTTTAAGCAGACCAATAACAAGGAGGCCACTGTGGGGTTTTGGAGAGGAACCAGCTAATGAAAGACCCTGAACTTTAAAAAAAAAAAAAAAAAAGAGCTATTCATATCGGTAGCCACGAAGGGTGTGTGGCGTAGAAAATTCAAGATTACACTCATGTTCAAAAGTTGAGTCCTTACGAAATGTGGTCCTTACGAAAATAGACAAGAGGCACAAAATAGATCTGAAAGAAATTAAATTTTAAAGAATACTATATGCATAATGGCTAAAACAATAATAACACTTCTAATCAAAACTATTCAGGCATTTTAGACCAAAATATCTGACTTTAATTTGACTTTACCATTTTATTCTACGCTGATACTATGACCAAAAAAAAAAAAAAAAAAAAAAATCAAAAAAAAAAATCATGACTCTCAAAGGCATTTCTATGACACATGATATACCAGCAATACAGTAGTGTTGCATTAAAAAACATAAATAACATTAAAAAATAAATAAATAAATAAAAATCACCCTAAACACATTCAATCCTAACAGCGTAAGGGCTGTACCTGAATTCATGTGCGTGTTTATAAGCGACAATTTCACCTTCGCTCTGTCACCTAATACCACAATTACACTTTTGAAAGGTGATAATAAGTTCACTTCCTAATTGGGCTGAAGGATATAAATGGTGTTTTTGCACACACAGGCCTGTAAGCATTTCATTACTATTCGCAAAACAAACATGACTCATCGTGACTGTCCTCAAGTTATCTCCCGAGCGTGTTTACCACGTGCAGAAAAACGTGGGGAGTTTATCCGCTTACACACAACAGTGGAGCTGTGAACACACAACTCAGGACTGAGCACATGCCAAGGCTGTTAACCCTTAATGAAATAAAACTAAATTACATTTACTATGTTTCAGTCACTTTTTTATGACAGTGTGCTTCTGTGATGATGTTCTTTAAGATTACTGTAAAATGAATTGATTAGCAAACAGTGTCAGAGCATAATTATTAACATTTGGTCATATATCATATGTGATAAATAAAATAATAAAATAAAATGTAATATCCTAACACAGATTTCTAACCTTTCCAGCCATGCTTTTTCAGTTAAGTAAACCTACAAGATCTCGAGTCCAAATTAACCCATGCATGTTAAGATGAAGAAAATGTGGATTTCAAATGAATTATCTTCTTATGTAAGTTCTAGTAAACTTGGTTTTAAAAAGGCATTCTGAGTTCAATATTTTTGTGACACTTGATGACGAAGTTAAAATGTTCCTTATTAATTTTGTGTATTTACAGCAGCAACCTATTAGGCTTGTGAGATCAGACGCAACATGCCATCGTCCTGTTGTCAGGGTTTCTACACATTTTCCATTTCAAAATTCCATACTTTTCCATACTGCGTATGAACCCTGTGCTGTGCCCCCTAACTATCGCTGATTGACGATAGAACCGCCTGTGGCTTTGAGGGGGCGTGGTCAGACATACGCAACACATCACATACACGTTATAAAAAAATCTCAGGAGCTGGTTACGAGTCAGGTGTAGCTGCAAAATAAAATAATTTATTAAATACCCATTAACAAGGTCATGAATGCTGCAAAACTGCAATAAATCCCTCACACAGTTTTTGGTTCTCCCCGTTGAAAATGAATGGCAGTGAAACTTCCAGCGACAAATCTGCATGCAGTGGACATGTACCATTACAGTCAGTTCTCAATAAAAAGATGTTATTGTGCATTTCATATTTGTACGTTACAGACTGTGAATGTCTTGAATGCTGCCTTGCGTTCGTCAATGATTAACCGATACCTGTTCTTTACTTTAGCAATAATCGACTGAGGAAATTCTTTACATTTCACAACCTTAATTCCAGTATTTGTTGAAATGTTCTCAGCACACAGAGAGGTTTGACAGGATGCTCACTTGTGCATTAGAGTCTTCTGCAACATCACAAAAGACAAAGCTGCTATAAAAAAAAAAAAAAAGAGCACTACACCCTCAGTGAAATGTTTCTGTTACACTCCATGCCGAAGTTAAAACCATGCTGACTACAGACTCAAAATAAACACCAAAAAAAAAAAAAAAAATCAGGTGATCATATCAAAGGATATTATCATACATCTAGACAATCCAGGTGGAAAAAAACACGCTTATGCATCGGTTATTCATGACAATACAAATATAACTACAGCAGTCTGAAACAATGCGAGACACTTCACCTCTTTATGAACTGAGAACTGATTTATCTGACATGATAAATAACCCTCTCAGTGAGGAGAGTGAGAGCTCATCGAGGGTAAATAACCGTCCTGCTTTAGATTCAAGTGCACTCAGAGCTTACATTTGGACTTTAATGAGTTTCTACTACAAACGCAGCCTTGCCTGACTGTATAACCCTACACTCACAGTGGCATGAGACAGCCGACTGGTCATTATCCGTAGACGTGCGCGATACAGAATCTATGCAAACTAAATAAAAGCGGCACTGACTTGAATAATTCCTCATACCAGTCTTGTGGTTGGACGTTACTCAAGTTCCCCACCCTAGTTCAACTTTAGTTCCTACCTGCAATTAGTTCCCATTTACCGTTTGACACACAAGAAAAACTCATAACTGTGGCTACATTTTATCCCGTCATACACAACGTCTCGTTAAATGTGTACAGAGATGTTACTAGTGTTTACATAATGCTAACAATCTAACAGTCTTGTTTTTCTCGTACAGTTTTCTACACAACACTACGTTCCCTCATTCCTGGATCCATACTGACCTGTAAAGTCCATTACTGAACAGTAAATCACTTGGCCTTAAAAACAAGAATTATTTTGTCCTGACAAGCAGCGTGCTGTCCCACTCCACCGGCCCCGTTGCAACGTGCAGCTAAAATGACATTAAATTAGGTTTTGTTCAGCATGAAGTAGCAAATCAATACATGTGCACATAAAAATCGAAGTGGACAATTTGGGCGATTTCTGACTTTGAAAGCATGACTCAGCTTTAATACTCGGGCCACCTGGTCAGAAGAGAAAATTCCCGGGCAGCCAAACTGCACACCCAGCATCTTAGTGGCTTTGTTAGCTTTGTTTAATTTACTCTGTGTTTGCTGACTAGACAAAGGAACCCATATGGTCCAACATTTGTGTCTGAAGCGTGAAAATTAAAGAATACAGTGATGTTTGTGGTAACAAAAAATATTAGTGATGCCTCGATACTGATTGCTGTACCAGTACCATGCTCATGTACTCATACTCGGATCTGTAAAAAAAAATTCCCCGATATCAATATTCGTTATCATGTGACATTATGTAATGTAATCTTAATGTATGTTGTCAAACTGATGAACAGACGATGTCAGAAATGACTGATCTAAGAAGTATTTCATGATTAATGATTAGGGGTGTAATGATGACACAAAAAAATGTGCAATATCAGCATTCAATTAATTATGATCTCATGCAATTGCACTGTTTGAACACCAGAGGTCCCAATCTCCAAAAACCACAGAGTTTAAACATATAGAGCACACACTGTATGTTGTAACTGTTAAAAAGGGCTCTTCAGCAGCTTTCAAGCAACATCAACCCTCTGCCGCTGCAATCTACAGTGCTCAAGAAAGAGGTTGTGGGCACTCGGGCACTTGAGCCGACTTTGGAGCTCTATTTACAGTTTAAAATGATGCCTCAAGCATACGGAGTGTATCGTTACGATCAAAGCAAAGCAATCTGCAAATTGTTTGTGAAAATATCAAGAGGAAGAACAACAGCATTGTCCTTCACTACAAGTCACCTGGTAAAACATCTTACGGCGTTTAAACAGTATCGTTATTAAATTTTGAGGACGGCTGACTGAGCACGCAGAATTTTATCACTGAGCATGGTCGTTAAAAATGAGTGTAAGGTGCTGTGAACTGCAAAAAGGTATTCACGAGTGTGGAGAGAGGCTGTCTCACATGAAAGCAAATAGAAAGCATGTTAGAACAGCAGAAACAACTAAAATGCTTATCTCTAATACTAATGATTTCCATTATATCACTTCTGTACAGGCCTCAGGTCACTGGTTTCCTCATCACATAACATAAGAAGCCTTGTGTTTGTGCGAGATTATCTGATGGACAGGAGGTCATATTATAAACGAGTCTGAAGGGCAGATTAAAATCAGACTCATTAATGATCATCTGCATCATCTATAAGCTACTTTACACTGAAGGACTGTGTACTGTGCAATGCCAAGGTTAGGACAATTCACTCGGTTGTTTGCTGACTGGAAGCAACTGAAAATCCTTGTGCTGTTTCTGGAGAAAGGAAAAGAAATAAATAATCAGCGTACACTAGGAGCAATAAACAGAAGCCCCACTTCACTGTAAGCAGTGCCATTTTTAAAGTCAGGATATTCCTCACAGTGTAATGTAGCTGGAGCAGCCTGTTCCAAGTCAGCTGCTTTGGCTATGTGTTAACTACTAAAGCATTCTCACTATGTACACTACACGCACGCAATGCCTCTTTAAAAGGTTATTGTGTTCTTCTACTAAAAAACAAAACCAGATTAAAACAAAACAAAAGAAATAGTCATGATTATGCTAGATAGATTTGTTTAAATCTCTTGAATGTTACTAGATTGCCTTAACGAGGAAATCCTAAAGTCTCAAACGTAAACAATTTACTAAAAGCATTTAAGGCAGAATCTTAATGTCTGAGCAATTCACTCAAAGTGTCCCTGAGGGGACTGGGGAACTCTTAACTCATGCACTGAAGTGTAAAAAAGGTCCCATGCTGAATGAGCTCATACTCCAGCACTCGCATACAGGGAAACGAACGACTCGTTACATTACATTCGTGGAAAGGCAGAGGTCAGATGTAGCCTTGTCCACTGACGCCATTTTGTTCCTGACTGGAATGGCATGCCACCTGGCTAAAAAGCCGAGAGTTTAAGGACACTTAGTCCACAATAGTGTTTAGCAATAACCCTTGATTTCACTACCAGTTAAATATATGCCTGGAGTACACACAAATGTCGCCAATGATTACACATTTGTCTTTGCTGAAGAGTAACATCATAATTTTTTATCTGTTTAGTTACATTTCCCCATTCCAGAAAATTTAAAGGAACAGTATTATTTCCACATTGCTTTCACACAGCACTGACAGTGGAGTCTGTCACATAACTGTTGTTATAATATTATTAGTTGTTATAAAAAAGTAACTAAAAAAAAAACATTAAAAAATTTAAAAAAATAATGAGAAAGCTAGCACCCATGAAAATGGATCAACACTTCAGCCCAATTAGAATAAAGAATTTAGCAGCACTGTGGCATAAAGGCATTTAAATGATATATTAGAGTTTTATTTTTCTGTTGCCGTTGCCATATTTAGGACTGAAATTCAGGCACAAGGCAAACGTAACTTGAGGTGAAAGATGGCTGTAATGATCCACTTTCCTTCAGAAGAGAATAAACAATACTTCAACAAAGCCCATACTATAGACTGTGATCTTAACGTACTGCTGATTCCACTTTCACTGGCAGGAAACTTAGAAATTTGTGTTTTCATGATATATATATTTATCTCATACACAACCCTGACACAACGTCATACACAACGTCATACACAACGTCTCCTTCCCGTGTAGAGTTCGTCAAAGCATTTAAGAAGACTGAAGCCTACCGTCTCTTCATGTCCAGGTGGATAAAAAGTACCAGAAAGAAATCTTTACTTGGACAACTTCCCAGCTGTCCCATAATGTAGCTAGCTAACATTACTACGAGGCAGCATGAGAGTGCGGATCTGATGTACTGCTGTTTGTTGAAGTCGATTATCAGTAGAAATGAACACTGATGCAGTCAGTCCCTTATTCAGTCCTCAAAATGACAGCGAGTACACAGCGTGATGTCACAGGAAACACAAGCATAGATTAAGTACTCCAACACTTTTAAGTGTAAAGCTGTTCCTGGTTCAAACATTATATACGTCTGTTTATACGGAGGTTTCCTCTGGGCTTAGGAGACTGAAGTGTTAATATAACCAAGGAAACACTTTCTAAACCCTTAGGGAACAAAGATGGCGACCTTGTTAGTCTGCCTTTACATCTAACCGAGCACTAGAATACCACACAACATGATTTACACTTTCTCCCAGTAATAATAATAATAATAATAATAATAATAATAATAATTTAAGAATAAGACCTTTTACTTTCTAAACATACTTTTTCCCCCTCTTTTCTCAGCACACTATGTCCTTCGATGTTGTCTGAGAACATCAGTCGAATAATGGCGTCGACCCACTCAATAATCCTTTACTGTCGTCCCTCACAGGGAAGAAGGTCTGGAAGTCGATTGTAAATCAGCGAGCATGTCGAGAACCATCAGCGGTTTGCTCGCCATCACTCAGTGAAGAAAACTCCACTGCTGCAGAGATTTATGAACCTTTTAATTCTGTGTTGTGCTAATAATTGTGTAATAAAGCAGAACTGTGAGACTACTCGACATGCTGTGCACATTTTTCACAGATCCCTGAAGCCGTTCCACAACGTATGGAGCAGAATGTAAAAGCATGCACAAATCAGCACATAAAAACTCTGACATTTCACTAGAGGTTTAACAAGGCCACTGGCAGTGGGCAGTAAGCCACGAGGCCAGATCTCTCGCAAGCAGTGTCCAGATTTCAATACCATCTGATCGAGGGTAAAAGATAACCATGTATTGGCTACTGCTCGGAGTGTGACATCCATGTGACTGTATCAAAGGTTATACAGACCAAAGCCAATAATGTTTGTCCACTGTGGACTACTTACACTCTTTAAACAGTTAGGACACACACTTGTTATTTTAACTTCTCACTTCCAGCTTTAATCTCCATTGTGTTTGGGGGTTAAAGGTAGATGATATAGGGGGAAAAAATAAAAAAAAAAATCTCCTTTCACCAGCAGATCTCTTTCTCTCTCTCTCTCTCATATATATATATATATATATATATATATATATATATATATATATATATATATATATATATATATATATATATATATATATATATATATAAAAAGTCATGCCTCAGGGAGAGAACAGACATCAGGCTCTCTCCCTCTCTCTCTGCAGTAGTAATGTAATCCCTCCGTTCATAAAAGTCTCTCATAACAAGGTCCACCTTAAGGAGCTACATGTTTAGAAGCACAGGTCTGCTCTCCTCCTGCTAGCTTTTCATTCTGGAAACTGCATTAACACCTAGAAGTGATCTTTATTTAATAATGTCAGGACTTCTGAATGTGTATTTAATTATGTCAGGACTTCTGTATGTGTATTTAATAATGTCAGTACTGCCTTGCCATGGGGCATTTACAAACCTTCATTCTTTTCCCTTTCCATTTCACTCTGTTCCTCAAAACTAGAACATGTTCCATGCTGTCATGTGAACGGTTTCTCGTGCGATCAGGAAATGACCCTTGTACAGAGTAACCTCTGTGCAATAAAACTTGGAGAGGTGACGCATACAAAAAACAGCTCACACAGAGCGCAAGCGCAGACGTTTAAATAAAGCTTTCACTTCGAATACTTTAACAACTTAAGGATTTAATCTTTCTTTAAGATTTAAGCTTTCTTAAAACTAGTCTAGGCTATACAATAAAACAATACGAAAGGCTTCCCTGACCGACTGAAGTTTCTTTTCCTTTTAGAAACGTCACAATCTTTTAAAGAAACAGTAACAGAAACAAGGACATGAATCACCAACACTCAGCTTCATTTTCTTCTCCTAGAATAACACGCATTGGTTAGGTCACAGCCTTTCTTTGTTCAGCAGTTAAGATGTTTTTAGCTAATTTTATTGTCTCATCAGCCTTGCTTGTGTAATGACCTACATTCCTGACTCATGACCTACATGAAACACAATCTGTTTTACACTTGAATGCAGGTTAAGTGCTACATCTAAAACAGGTCCAAGCGTCGTCATATACATATACAGTATATGTAGAATTTAATAGAACTGACCATCAAATCCAAACAAAAAGGAGAAGAGCAGACGAGAGATAGAAAGATAAAAGATGAGAGATAAGAGATAAAGAGTGCAGATCCACTGGGGCGCTCCCTGGGGAACAGACTCAGGTTGAAATTTCCCACATGCGTACCCAGGTGGCCTGAAATCTTTTGTTATAAATTGGGTTGGAACATCTATAGCCACTGCACAAACACCATCTACGAGTGCAAAGCAACATGGCTGACATGGCTACAACCCTCTGAACCTGCGAGTAGTACACCATATGCATGTGGGCTGACGAAGATAAAAGAATAAAAGCAATCACCGCTCTCTTCTGTGTCTTTGACGTTTGCACAAAATCCAATTGCATATGGAGATGCTTTTATGCGTAATGCGTCTCCACAGCCAACGATAAATCTGTGGCTAAAACAAATCACCTGCCCAATTCATCAAGTTTCTAAACACAGAGCGGGATGAGAGTGCAAGCCGAACCACAGATCCGCATGTAAATGAGAAATCCCCGAGAGAAAGCCACAAAACAATTAGTTTTCATCAGAAGACTGAAGTCATTTACTCTTGAAATGAATCAACACCTACGTTTACTAGGACTAGGACAAGAATTGCACACTACAGCTAACACACTGTGATTGCGATACACTTTTACAGCATATCAGTACAAAAACCTGTGATGAGTCACAGTTAGAAATTAGCACTAATTGATTACATTTTCTTCCTTTTTTTTTTTTTTTTTTTTTTTTTTTTAAAATCATGCCAATGCTTTAGAATTTATGAAAACACAGAAAACATGTAGGGCCTCCTATCGTTTATTAATCATTATTGTGATATCTTGCGTCTTGTGCAGTCGTAACATTTACCTGCAGCCTACAAATCTGTAATATTCAGACTGATCGCTTAATTTTAACAAATCATGTTTTCTTCATAATGAAGTATGATGGCTATGTAAATGGGAATAGAGTAAAGCAGCGACGGCCAATCTTATCCGCCTGATTCTACCTTTTTAATCAGTTGATCTTGAACTTCAACTGACTCTCAGGTGTGGCTCCTAAGTGGCTGGAATGAAAACCTGTAGTCACACCTGCCTTTTCGTAAATAAGAGTAAACTGACTGAGCTCAATCTGAATAAACAGATAAGGAGTTTACCTGGAGAACACTTTGCTTAGACTGATGTCCCAGCTAACATGTTGAATTAATGCTACTTAACTGGGAAACGGGAAGTCTGAACTCGGAATTACACTATCTTCGAGATCGGCACGGAGCTACAAAGAGAGAACGACTACACAAACTGTATAGGCAGTGCTGCAGATTTAAAGGTGCGTTAGGTCTCAAAAGTTAAAGTAGGTGGATTCAACATTTGAATGATTTTTTACTCCTTGAACCCGAACCCACTTCCTGCCCATGTTCACAAAGCTCCGCCCCCAGGATCTACAGAGTCCTGCAGATTGTCTATAAAATGACTGATAAGAGCCACATTGAAGCACAAACACACATTCTGGCTCACATGTTAAGTTCCTGAATCATTCAATACACCTGTGCTGTGACCATGGCTTAAATCATTATTTTTTTTATCATGTTTTACATACTTTTGTTATTTACACAAGTAAGAAATACAAAAAAATAGACTATTGTACCTTTAACCAACTAATGTGTCTATGTTGATTGATCTTAAGTAAATGCTACTATATACTACTCGTGAGGTGGTGAATAGTTTTATTTACTGTTGACGGTGTGAGCGGCCATGTTGACATGATGTCATGTGATGAACTCAGGGTTGAGGACATCTTCCCAACTTTCCGAGCAGGAATGACAATTTTTTTTCGTAGTCAGTGTAACAAGCTTTAGTGGTAAACACAACATAACATTAGCTATTTGGCACACTCACAAGCTTGCTGTTATGGAAACGTCAAGAGTAAATGCTGCTCCTCGCATTGGATTACATACTTTAAGATTAACATTAACATACATTTTTTACAAATTGCCAATATTCACAGACAAACAATTCAATCGAGACTCCTAAAGAAGTAATTCAGACTGATGAATATTTTGCATGAAACATATCCACTGAGCTTCGGGTTCATAGGCGTGCCAACTGCGTGTGTCTGAAAGAAAGAACTCAACAGCTCCACATCTCAATAGCTCTAACTGTCCCTGTTCCAGATCAGAGAAAGAACTTTCCATCATTACTTCAGGAAAAAAAAAAAACCCGGAATGATAAGAAAAGAGTCTTAACACTGACTGCACAGTTAGAATTTATTGCTTAAGATCTGACTGCTTAAGCAGTAAATTTACAGCAGAAAAAGGAGACATGGGAGGAAATGGCCTTGTCCTTTTTTTTCTTTCAAACAAAAATGAAATTCTTGGTATAACTATTCCTGGAAGAGCGGGAACACCAGATCTCTGAGACGAGATCACAGGAAACTTTCTTACACAAACTCAGATGTTTTGCTGGATACTGAGAAGCTCACATCACAACTCGATGTTACATAGCTGTAATACCTTCTGTTTAATTGTGTTCTCTCACAGGCTCATCCTGCTTCACAGCATGCCTTAATAAGCAGGAAGGACAAGTTTGGCAGCTTGTTAAAGTGAATTTCATGAAGCTGCAACAGTATGAAATGTCCTTCCACGAATATGTCGAATGTTAGAGAAGTCCTACTTTAACGCTCTAAGCATTCTGAAGAGCAAGAACCATTTATTACTCTGGTTAGGGAAGGATCTTCAGATACATTAGGGACGTAAAACAATGCCATGATCTTCATCTATATCATAATCTGCATCTGAAGTGGGTGTGGCCTAAACCAGAAGGGGTTTTTTTTTTTTTTTGTAAATGAAATATGAACTCAGGTCCCCCGGAAACTCTACAAAGCACTGAAGCAAAAACCTAGGAGTCAACATGGTGTGTGAATTCTGGCTCTGGTCTACAGCTCTACATCACTCGAGTTCATACATAATTAGTCTCAACCAGAAGTTTACTAGTATTTTATTTACTTGTAGCCTAATTTAAACCAGCACTACCCTGACCATACAGTTACAAAGGACCGCCACACGTTCATGTTAATACTGAATGAATGAGGCCTTTGTTTGTCCCGTGAGCCTCATGCCTTCATCGCATGAAAATAAAAACCTTCCACTAACATGATTTTTTTTTTTTTTTTTTGGTTGCATCCCAAGTCCCACAGGAGTCTCGACCTGATGCCTTGCGTACCTTTTTGCCAAGAATAAACAAACAAACAAACCAAGAAGAATAGCATGCCTCCTGTTTGTAGCTGGTTAGAACACATTATCTGTTTAATCCGGCTTAGGGTTGGGCAACAAAAATAACATATCACAATACATTTCTATGATACATGATACGCACCATGTTAGTTGGGTTCGCTAGCAAACTGTCAGCAAAACCGTAGTGAGGTTAATGTTTATATAACGTCTCCAAAAATTATAAAACACTAAAAAAGAGGAATTTTTTTTTTCCTGTGAAAATGTTAACAATGTACAGCTTCAAAGATTTAAAACAATACAAAACCTGAACAACAAAATGCTCCTTAATTTTTAGGAAACAGATTTTTTTTTTTTTTTTTAAATGCTTCTTACATTATTTATTTAATTTAATACTGCACCATGACGTCTCAGAACAATCTGTACAAGCTGTTTTCCATGTGGACTGTTATACAGATCACACAGACAGAAGGAAGGAAGGAAGGAAGGAAGGAAGGAAGGAAGGAAGAGAAGTGGGATGGTGCAGGTGAACAGAGAAAGCCTAACAGTATGACCAGGTACAACACCTGGACCATGACGATCAGACGCACTATGCAAACAAGCCCCATCCAGCACCTGTTACTGAACACTGCGGCCTGTTTAAACTTTCATCACCCTGCTCAGGTTGCTGATGATCTATCACTACCCTGAGAGTCAGTAAGGCGTCTGCTCCTTCTACTGTACTGGGATAGATTTACACCTGCCCCAGTCTGACCACACACCACATCACGGCCTGCGCGGCAGAACATGGACGGAAGATGACGGTGTTTTTGTGTCCGGTTATTATGATGACAAAACATCGTTCGTCGCTGGTTAAGCTAGTGAATACAGCTGCATATGCTAATGTTGCTCAAGCACACAAACCACAAGTAAGGAATAAAAACATGATGGGATTTTCCCACGATAATTCTAGGAAAAGATTCAATGATGTAATGGCGTGCTGTGGCCGGATACGAAGCGGTGTTACCGTTATCACCCCTAAGTTAATTATTTTCCAATAAAAGCAAGTGTTTTATTCCTCTTGTACCACTACAGTTTTTATTACTTAAACTACCTGCACTCATGCCACACCTTTTTATCCATTTATAGTTACATTTAATGTCATGGAACATCCACAAAGCAAGTTAGCTACTATTGTTTTTGTCATATCGCTCACATCGAATATCACATCATATCACGATTCACGAAGGCATTTCTACAAGACACAGTATGTATCACAATACACAGGTTTGCTAGGAAACTTCCAGCATTCAGAAAACCTGCGAGTTGAATGATACTTTTATCTAAAAATACATTTAAACCTGAAAGATTCAGTACATCAACTCCGCTGTTTCCAATCAGTTTGTAAAAGCTCCTAAAAGATAGGAACCATTGGGAATATGTTGTGCAGATATGTCTATCCGAATATACTGAGCAAAATCCACAAAAACATGGAGCATGGATATCCACTACATATCCGAAAAGTATACTGTGACGTAATTTATCCCAGCATCAGTATTATACTGTTGTATCACCCAGCCCTACCTGTTATAGCACCTCTCCTAGACATTTATTTTAATGAAAGGTATTAAAGTGTTAATAAAAAATTCTCAGCCCACTATGATTTCCTGGTTAATTGCCTAATAGATTTATTAGCCATGGCTTGATTTTGTGAAACTCCTGATGGTGAAACATTCTTCGGAACTTAAAGCAGATGTATTAGTGTGATTGCGTGTTGCTGTTCCTCACCTCGTTCTGTGTACAGTCTGACTTGGAGCTGCCTGAGCTCATGGTGTCCTGGCTGTCTGAGGTGGAGTTGCTGGTGCTGGCGCTGTTGGTGTTGCACACTCTGTGTCTCAGGACGAATGCTGGGCTTTCGCCCTTCTCCCTCAGCTCCGCTCCGTCCAGCTTGTCTCCTGGAGTTTCTCCTCTCTCTCGTACTGCTGTTCGACACCAGGATGATTTTGTCCAAACTGTCACCTCTCGCTACCGATGCGCCACGGGGGACCAGAGAACCTGAGAATGCGATATCAGGAGACCATTAAAGAATGCACAATGTGTGTTATTTTTAATGAGTTATTAATGCTCCAGCAGTTAATCACCTCATTATAGAGTTCCAAAGGATACAGAGCCAATTACATATTGTACACCGTAGTGGCTATGAACTCGAAGCCTTTTTAGTGTCAGTGAAGTGAGCGTACTCGAAGGAAAGTAATACTTCTCTCAGTCTCAGCAATGTACAGACAGGTAAACGCTTGAAGGAAAATGCTTAATAAATGATGCTTCTAGACAGTTGAACCACATGACACAATTAAGCAATTAACCTTCTAACATTGCTGAGTTGACCTGAGGATGGACAGACAGAGGGTTCATTACTGGGACATGGATGCAGAGTGCTTAGTGTTTTAATACGAACAGCGACTAAAGTGGAAAAAGCATGCATTAGAGTGACAGAAGATCGACTGTTTGTCTGGCGACTGGATGTAATCAGACTGCATCTGCAAGAACACTCTGTCGACAACTACATGTTTTTTATTTTCCCCCTTTAATCTGGGGATTAGTGTCAATAGGACTTATTACAGAGTTTTCAGCATAAGACTCAGAGGACATCGCTAAATCTATCACTTCAAGCCACATCTCTAGCGTATCAAGAGTCCCAGACGTTTGGGCGCTGCGGGAACCCAGCAGTCTTCCTCTGAATCCCAGGCGCCAAATCAACATCCTAGACAATAACAGACTACACTACTGAGGATACATCTGAGAGAAAATGTTCAGTGACAATAGACAAGCGAATGCCACTGGAAATAGCAGGAAGGCATATCTAAGTCCAACCAGATGGTGTCGTTGACAGAACCTAGAGGGACTACTCCCTAAAAGCTACATGAGGAAAAAATGCTGAAGAACTGAAAACAAGAATAGAAGAGGACATGCGCAATCTAGGAAACATAAGGACTTCTGCACTATTTGCAATCAAGCTGCTGGTCCAACAGAACTTGAAGATGACGAAAGAGTTTTTTAAGACAGAAAAAAAAATGTTAAAGTTTTCTTTTGTGTTAAGAAAATCTCCCAAACAAGGTTAAAACCAAACCCCCCCTTTTTTTTTTTTTAATATTTGTGTGCACTTTTGTATCAGTAGCTTAACTGAAAGTCCTGCTTAAGTACACACAGCACTGTTTAAAGGGAAAACAAGAAGGTTACACCATGTCTCAGTGTGATAATCACATCGGAAGGCACCTGTCTGCCAAGTTTTAATGCTCCCCTGGCCAAACTCATGCCACGCCAATCACTCAATGCAAAGCCTTTCACATGGCCATTCGAGGTAAAGTATCATGGCTAACACTCTGACTAAAGTTCAAGGGCTGAGGAGTTATTCAATCCAAAATCCTGGCTTAGCGCTTTCTCCATATTAATGAACTGGTCCACTTTGCTTTGCCATAAAAAAAGCCTTTCTAAAGGAGGAAGTGGTTGTTGAATCAGTGCTTATTTCACTCTTGTAATTGAAGCAATACTTTGAATAGTCACAGCTGCAAGAGTGTTTCCATCTTCCTCACTCCAAATTTACTCTCATTCTAGCTCAAAAGCATGGCCACAGCTGCAGGCTAAAAAAAAAAAAAAAAAAAAAAAGTTTGGCCTTTGTACACACTCTTCTGGTGTGTCATGGCTCTTGTCCTAGCCAGCAAACAAAACGAGACAAGAACGCTACACCCACGTGGCCTTCCAAACTAAACACCCATCCAGAAGGTGCTAAAGAAGGTCACGCATGCTTATCAAATCAACTCAACAAGCTAAATGTGGAGTCATAGACAAGGTGAAAGTGTGAGAAAAGTGTGAAATGGAATTAACTCTTCAGATCTAACACATAACTCTT
Source organism: Pangasianodon hypophthalmus (assembly GCF_027358585.1). Taxonomy (NCBI): domain Eukaryota; kingdom Metazoa; phylum Chordata; class Actinopteri; order Siluriformes; family Pangasiidae; genus Pangasianodon; species Pangasianodon hypophthalmus. Next base: position 4,880,612 of record NC_069727.1, read on the forward strand.
TCTATGGGGAAATCCACGGGAAATCTGCACTGCGGCTATGTTTGCTCACACTGAGATGCAATAACGCGTGAAAATGTGTAAGTCTAAGAAGAACTATTTCATTAAAAAAAGATTTCGTGCCAACAGCATTTATGCAAAACTGAAGCATGGGGTCTATGGATAATTATCACTGGTTGACAGTATAACTAGTCATCCGTGGCCAGGATAGTCCAGGACAGCATAATTGGCGCAGCTCTGGATGGGAAAGATGGCAGTACTTTCTCCTCTGTCAATTAGTGCAACAAGAGGCCAGCTAGCTAGTTACCGCATGGGAGGTTCTTCTCGCAGGAATCACGCAAACCTCCACCCTGGTTTGTACAAGTCATGTATTGGGGAGTTAGTGGCACAAATAGTGGGTTTGAAAGAAGCTAAGAAGCTATAGCTAGTTAAGAGGCAAAAGACATGGTGTACAAATTTGTGAGCTGCCATCCTCATGTGTCATTTTGGGAATTTTTAGAATAATTCAGTATCAAGCACATGATCACCAAGAGAGACAGGCTGAACAGCCTTCACTCATCCTTACGCTAGCGGTGGGAGATGTACCATATGAGACACCACAGGAGCTTTTCAATATGGTTTCCACCACAATTCAGCAAAATGGCAACTGACCTACAACCTTACAAGACTTGTCCACATACCCACAGCCATACATCTGCTAAGAGCAAGTGTTCTGACTACTTTATGATTTTTTTTTATGAAAATAAAAGAAAAACAAATCACTCGTTTGGAATAATTTATATCAATAGAGCATCAAGAACAGTAGTTACTCTTGGCACTGCTGACCAATTTTGAACTAAATATTTTTGTAATGTTTTAAACATTAGAAATTATTTTTTCCAAAAAACTAAAAATAAAAACGTCTTGCATGAGATACCAGAAACTTCACACAACTGACCTGAAGACCAGTGTAAGGACGATAGTGCTTTCAGTTATTATTGTATGAGATTTGAGAAATGTGGCAGAAAGCGTAAAGGATGGATCATACTCACTTTTAATTACGTGTACATGTACGCAACATGGCTGCAATTACCAGCATAAATAGTAGAGGCAGTACAGCATCATATGACACTGTTTTCTTTACTGACTAAACAAACTTGTGTCTCAAATCACGTATGTGTACTATTCCACACAGAGTACTAGTTCTCTTATTACATTTTAGTGTTTTAAAAACCTCGCATGCAGCCTTCAAACCTACTGAAATGTCCATTTTGAGTACCAGTCCCCTGAATTTTCTAGATAAATGTCTGTAAAGTCAGAGTTTTTGTTTGAGACGCAGCTCATGACAACATTCAAGATGACAGTGGAAAGCTGTAAAGAGAAACAGAGCTCGTTAGTGTGTTTAATATCACCAGACGGACAGGGACATTTTGGTTCTGACGTACCATCTAGTAGATGACGCTTTTAATCCTCCAGATGTACATAAGATACGTAAGCGGGTACGAGAACAATGCCATTTGCATTAGCGCGGATTCTGAAGTTATGCGTCAAGTATAAACTTGAGCACAAGAGGGTCCATACAGATTCTCAGCAGTACAGGAGCCATGAAAACTGTCTCTCTGAATATTACTAACAAACTCAAACAACTTTTCGGTGCCTGTGATAACTCTCCTGTCTCCACTTCCCCTGCTCCTGCTACAGACACCACAATGGCCTGATTCCACCCTTCTGGAAACATGTGGAGCTCTGACAGGGCCAATTAGGAAGTAAAGAGGATGGAGTGGAAGTGTGTTTGTGCACGCTGCTGAATGAGTGATCGTCAAGTGGTAAGAAGTAGCCTCTCTGCTCAAGGCGAAGAACGCACTTGACCTTTGCTGCAGTTTGAAGACTCGGTAATGACGGAAGGAAATGAAGTTATGAGTTGATAGCATGATGACAGAAAACAAAACATGCAGATGCAGATGTAAAACTCGCTCTACGTAGATAAACGGCTAAACTAGATTCAGAATTGCTGACGTGACCGAAGATTAACGGACAAATCTATACAGGCTCTATTAAAAAAAAAAAAAAAACACTAAAGAGTTTGCTAGACTAACTGCTCTGGTAAACTGGCTGGAAAGTAAAATATTTATGGTAGTATATAATATTTATGACTCAATAAATACTTATGGCTCCTGCAAAAGATATTAAAATAATTATTGAGTAAGTGGTGTAATTTTAATAAAAATTTTAAATATGTATGCATATGTAATTAATGTACATTTTTCATAAAGAGCTCTGACAGAACAAACCAAATCGGTATTATAGTTCAAAGAAGCGATCGTGTGACCTTGTGATTCACTAGCTAAAATTTTAACTGAACCATGAACACATACAACAAACATTTCTGTAAAAGTGTTCTAAAGGCATGACACAAGGATTAAGGGAGTTCGCTATGACTTAATAAAGATTACTCAACATCTCAGATGTCCAAGCAACGATTAAAGTGCAACGAATGAGTTCACTGTGTTGAGAAAATCCCTAAAGACCAGTGAAATCCTTTGTGTGACTAGACGTCACTGGTGCAAGCGAACGACGTCCCGATGGCTTGTATAACTATTAGACCAAAACATCTGACTTTTTTCTGCATGGTGAGAGAGAGGGGGGGAGGAATTGTCCGAAGAACAAAACCAGCAAACCGAGGGGGATGAGTGAGTCCAAACAAAGGCAGATCTCGGAGCTTTACATGCCGTATGACTTGCAGACACACTGAGTGATCCACTCTAAAGGGCTTTTTGTCTTTCGTCTCTCGGTCATAAGACCAGGCTGTAATAACTGACAGTACCCCACTGACAGACAGGGTGCGCAAGAAAAGCAGGTTCTCCGCATGCACAGGAGTGAAATATGAAACTGAAGGGGTGCCAATTACAGCAGCGAGAGTGGGGTTGCGAAAGAGCTGTTTGCAGTAGAGTCAGGAGTCACACTGGCTGGAGTCTTCATGGCCTACTCGACGCCTCTTTCACGCTGCATTGTTGTGGAAATGTACAGAGAGAAAGTGAGAGAGAGAGAGAGTAAGAAAGAGAGAGAGAGAGAGAGAGCAGGAGAGAGAGATACTCTGTTCAAATTCCAATAGCCAAGAAACTACTCTCTATACTTTAATGACTCTCTGTCATCTACATTATTTGAAATGGAGCAGTACATTAACTCAAGGCTACTAAAATGTGTTATAATATTGAAGAAACTTCTTCATTCATGATGTTCAGGTGTCATGGTTAGTCACACTGCATCTCTCTCTCTCTGACTTTTTAGATTATAATTTTCTAGACATATAATCTAGACTTTCTAGATTATAATTTTCCATCTATTAGCACTAACTACTTGTTCGAGTTCCTTACGCTGCGTCCTTCCTCTGTGCACTCGAGCTACAAACTGGGGGAGGAAAGAAAAAAATTTTTAAAAAAAGAAAGAAGTACATGGACGCCTCCATGCACTTCTTTTGTTAGCAAAAGAAGTTCTAAATAAATACTAGTATAATAATACTAAATATACATTGCAACTCATTTAAAAGTGCTGTGTTTCCTGTTGATGCTGTGAGCAGCCATGTTGATTTGACATCACTTGCTGAACTCGGTGTTGAGGAAACCGTCTCAAGTTTAAAAAGTAGGAATTCTGAGTTGAGGCGGCGTTTGGGTGTTTTCATTAGGGTTGCTTTTAAATTATTATTATTATGTACAAGTTCAAGTTATAAGTGCACTCCCAGTGCCGGTCCCAAGCTCGGATAGAGCTGAGGAGGGTTGCGTCAGGAAGGGCAGCCGGTGTAAAAACTGTGCAAAATCAAATATGCAAACCAGTGATCCGCTGAGGTGACCTCTAACGGGAGCAGCCGAAAGAATAACAACAACAACAAGTCAAAGTTATGATAATATCATAACTTGATAGTGATAGTATCACACTACAGCAACCTCCGTTTCTCCGATACTGTTATAAACACGCTACATTGCTGCTTATCTGAGCACGTTCATAACTTTATCAAACTCGAAGGTTATCAAACACACAGAAGAACACGCCGCTGCTGAGCACAGCTAACGCTAACAGCTAACGCTAACAGCTACCTCATTTGGCTAAGCTGCGCCGCAGACTGCCACGCTGGTTAGATTCTTCTTCGGTTCAGCGCAGAAAGCTCGTTATTATAGAAAGTTCATTCTCAACATTATCTTTCAAAGAAAGAGGAACTAAAGGATTTTACTGTGCAAAGATTTAACTGTATAAAGATTTCATAATAATTTGTTTTTCGTTTTCACCACAGGCTTGTGTAGTTTTAAACAGTGGAGACATTTTCAAACAAGCTTATCGGACCTTATCGTAATTTTCAAACTGTAACACCTCTATTCAAAACTGTTATGTTTTTGTGTTAGAATCCTCTGTACAATTTCACTGCTCATGTGCTAGGTGTTAGCTGCTTCTTCAGAACTTATAAAAAGCATGAGTTGTGAAACGGTTTCAATGTGGCTCCTTTCATTTTGTTAAACTTGAAACTTTTGGGTGAAATCTGGACATCTGCCCTCATCTTCTCTCTTTTTCAGTTTCTATTCCGTCTTTCAGAAATGAGAAAACGCCGCACATCTGTAATGCGATGCAAATTTCCCCACGGTTATTTTCTTTCCCTATCATGAGTCGAACAAAAAAAAAACAAAAACAAAAAAAAACAAAAACAAAAAAACCCCAAATTTGTACTACAGTATCAGTTTGACAGGATAAATTGTTTCCAATGTGTTAGACATGACACAGCTAAAACATCCATTACCAGGATTAAAATCGTTATATCTTTATATAATTTTAGTTGATTACAGTTTGTAATTTTACATGATTACAAACTGACTAGAGAAGCTGAATTATTGTTAAAAAAACTTATCTTTAACATTTTTAAATGTTAAAAAAATTGTACAGATGTTTTTCCTCCTCTCAGTGTTGTTTTTTTTTTTTAGAAATGTTTTTAAACATTTTAAGTATTTATGTAGAATTATCAAACAGTTATTTTAATGCCACACTGGAAATTGTTACTAAACTAATATCGTGATACATATTGTGAGAACTGTGATATGATATTTTTCTCATATTGATTTGAACTAAACAATTATTTAGTTATTATTTAATATCATTTAACATCGAGTGGCATGCGGCTCTAAGCGTTTGTCCTCACTGACTGTTTCAGAAACAGCCTGTTAGCCTTAGCGGAGAATTAAAAATTGAGTAAAAATAAAACAAAACAAAAAAAAAAAAAACCCTCACCTAGCCCTAACGATGAACACTGAGTTTATTTTTAAAGCACAGTTACACTGGTTTACTCACACAGGCAGCAGAACCACAATAAGGTTAACTCGTCCTTCACTCCCCCCTTCATGAGCACCAACGTCATACAAGGTGGTCAAGTGCTCCGTTAGCTCTGACGCATGTCGAGCACACACACACACACACACACACACACACACACGCACACACACACACGCGCACAGGCCAAGGTCAAAATGAGCTCTCTGCCTCCAAAGTGAACTCCTAGTCACAGAGTGTGTAGTGACATGGACCACCATCAGCCCTACAACACACACCAACAACAACAACAACACACACAGCATGGGACACCGTGGAGTCCATCTCCTAGGCAACGCTATGACATGTTATGGAATTATGGGATGTGAGGCATTGCGCCGTCAGGCATCCGTGAACAGAACAGAGAAGCTGCGTCGCTCGCGCTTTAGTCCAGATTTCAGGCATTTCTACTGAATGCTGAGATACGTATTTAATCATCTGAGCGTCTGTCTGTCCATCCAGTAACACTCTTCTCTCATCAATAACGCAAACAAATGTAAAAAAAAAATATATATATATATATATATATATATATATATACACACAGCTTTTCCTTCCTTCATTTTAACCACCTTAAACCAGCTGTCTGGTTTGCAGGATGACTGGATGAAGGCAATATGGCACAAATATCACATCCTAACACTTTTATATAATATTTAAGTCTGCAGCCAGACTGCACTAGTGTTGCATTAATATATAAAATAATGATTTAACATGCAATATCTACAAAAAATGAATTATTTAAAACAGAGAATACTGGAAAACAAAACATTCGGCTCACAGATATATAAAAAAACCTCCAATCACCTACTTGCTATTGTAAAGATCCGGTCAGTGTTATAAAAGTACAGATGACATGGATATCATATATGGAGCATGATGTTAAAGGAAAATAATCAGCGACTGGGTTGTTGTGGTCCGACGCAAAGCAGTTATTTATTTATCACTGATTTATTACTGATTATTTTCCAATAAAAGCACATCCTGGAATGTTTTATACTACAGTAATCTGCCTTTTTTTTTTTTAAATTTAAAGAAGAATGCCACATCATGCTTTTTATCCATTTAATGTTACGGAATGTCCACAAAACAAGTTAGTTCCTGTTCTCACTTACGAGCAGCCACAAATCGTTGTTCCCTCACCGTCCTCTCTTTTTTCTCTCTCTCTCTCTCAAAGTTAATAAAACAAAAACACGGCTTGTCATGTTACTGAGAAACCACAAAGCTTAAAACGCTTCTGTCCTGATGACTTTCCCGTGACAGAAAACAAAGTTACAGCTTTACTTCTGATTGTTACGAAATAAGACCAAAACCGAAAAATGCTAAATAAACATCTCCTAACCGAAAAAGACTCCATATCGATGATTATGCTGTTTTTTTAATCAGTTTATGTGAGGCATATGACGTACAAATCCCTGTGTAAGTTTTTAACGTTAGAGCTGCTGTTATGGAAAATTAATCAACACCTTCTTGACCAATCAGAATTGAGAATATACCATACCGCTCTAAATAAGTTATAATCTTTACAATAGTCTTTATGAAGCTTTATACATTTCTGATTCTAAGCTGATATTTTATTGAATTCAGAGGCATGAAGACTAAACTAACAGTAATTTTGAACTAAAGTAGAGGTTTCCGTGTTCATTTTTCACCTGGGCGGCACTTTGTCTCCGAGTAAGGACACGCTAAACACAGATCACGCGTGACCCTGACTGAGAAAGCTAATCCATGTTAAGAGAGCACACGAGCGTCACAAGTCTAACAAACATGCAGAGAGAAGACGTCATGAAACGTGTCAGGTCTAAGATGCTTAGGGACTTTGATAAATCCCTCTCGCAGGCTGAGTTACTCGTATCGATCAGGTATGTGTCGCGAAAACATCACACTCGGACTTCTTTTCTTTTCTGATAAAAATCGATTATGTTCTCAAAATGGTGAGATTAGATTCATGTTTCATGGAATCCTGCGTTTTAAAAAAAAAATAGCTTTCAATAATAATAATAATAACAACAACAACAACAACAATAACATAACAGCGCTGTACTGTAAAGCAAGCCAGCTGTGTGTAAAGAGCCGACAGCGCTGATATATGACTCGACTGGACCTATAATTATCACTTATTTTGAGAAGATAAGCTTCTCTGAATTCAGATCCCACACACACTGATAACCAAACTGATATCTCATCAAAAAAAATTTTTTTTTAGACAATGTGACTGCCACACTGATCTCAGATCTAATCGTCAGTGTTGCTCAATTCTACAATGTGGCAAACAACTCAGTGCTCTAACCTTCAATCATTTCTATCTTTATTTAAACAATATGATGCTTATAACACGGCTCGAATCTATAACGATTTAATATCGAAATCACAATAACTTCTGCCACAGTACACGTTCCTGAAACACTGACCGTCTCCAGACTACTGAACCTTTATTGTAAAACGTTATAGGATTGTTAGTTTGTATTTTATTTTCCCTCCTTCCTGCTGATAAACATTTGAGTTTTGTAGACATTTCAATAAAAATATTACTGAACTCAGTTTTCTTTCAGTTAAACACTGCTGGCAGTTTGTTAGGAAACATATACAGTATATCGTCACACATATCCCGCATCATAGGAACATTATCATGAGCTGATATTTCTAGAGGAGTCAAAGTGTGCAAAGAATACATTATAAAGCACATAAGCTACTTTTAGTATCAGCTTGACACGACACAGGTGTTTATAACATTTACTAAAATTCAGTGCAGGGGTTTCTAAACTTTTTCTAAACTTTTCCCCAAACGAGACCATAAACCTCGACATTTTGGTTTCTCCACATTATTGACCTTCTCTTTTGTAAATCCATATAGAATAAATATTTCAGCGTAGTTCCTTGTTTTATTTTCTTGCCTCCTGTTGTTCTGTGGAGTGACTCGATTACGAGCGGGGGTAGACGAACAGGGAAATTTGTCTGTGTTTATTTGCTTACTCCTACGCTAGCGCAGTGCATCAGGACGGCGAAAAGGACTACAATAGCGTGTACACTCTTCATTTAAATGTGGTTTGTCTGAAACGGATTTCGGATGGTTCAAAACACCAGCATGCAAAACCTGTTTTCATAGTTAGAGAGATATTCGTAATATTAATTTGCAAAATAAATAAATAAAAAAAGAGGAGATTGTCAGGTTCTCTCACTAGCCCACTTGTACATTATAAATTAGGCGACCTCTAGTTTGGGAGCACCTGCTTTAAAACATAACCTTTTTAAAAACTTTTTTTTTTTAAATAAAGTGTTTGCTCTATCGTCCAGAGATCGCGAGTTCAAATCCTGACGATATCACAGCCACCCGTGACTGGGAGTCCAAGAACGCAAACCCGGCCGCGCTGTCAGGGTGGGAGGGGGATACGCTATCTCACCTGTCAGTCACAGCGACACTAGCCAATCACGGGCGTCTGTGAGCTCATGTATGAGGAAGAGGGCGGATAGCGCTTTCCTCTGAGTGTGTTTCGCTGCCCTGTGACGCAGCAAGAGCAGAGGTTTAAAAGATGTGTTTGGCTGGCTGCACATGACAGCCTTGTCACCCCTGGATAGCGGTCAGATGGTGGTGGGAATTGGCCAGGACTAAATTAAGGAGAAAAACAAGGGAAAATAAAATAAAAATGATAACAAAACGCATGTTTCTATAACTATGAGATAAAACATCACTTTAAACACGGTGGCTTAAATGTTGACATCCTGATGATAAGTGTGTTTATTTTTTTTTTTTAACTGTAATATTGTTTTGGTGTCAGTATCAAAGATCAGAATGATGGTATAACGTCTAGGGATGAACGTCAGACACGCTGAGTCAGAGCCAACACTACTGTTTACTACGAGTGTTTTCCGATCTGATAAACCGCTTTATTACATTTGCAGAAAAGAACGGACAAGATGCACCTCTCGTGCTGCCGCTAGTATTAAAGCCGAAGGATTTTTGCAGAACTTGGAAAGAGAAATTTCCAGTAACACGATTACTGAGAAACCGATCAGCTGATATCGGTATTGTATTCAAAACACGAGTGTATTTCTGTGGCACTAAAATCTACAGAGCGGAGAGTGAGCTGTGAGCTGAGAGTGTAATGATTAATGAAGTGATAAAGGAATAAAACACTTCGGAGCATTTATTGTAGGAAAATAATCAGCGACAGAGTGGTGTGATACGGCTCGACGCTACAGCAAATCAGCAAGTCCTAAAGTGCTTTATTAATTCTTATCCTGAGTGATTCGCCAATTATTACAATTTTAATAAGTAATAAAAGTATAAGTAACGAACGACACGTCAAACCTCTTATCTGTTTACAGTTGTGATATGAAAGACGAGGTAGTTCCTGTTCTCACTTACGTTATAGCAGCAAATATGGTATTTCCTTTGTCTTGAAGATAATAAGACAAAAAAAAAAAAAAAAACACGTAGAAGCTCGTCACATTACCGAGAAACTGCAAAGCGTAATCTCCTGAAACTGGAGACTCCTTCCATAAATGTTAAATAAACCTCGTCTTACAGAAAACTCCACCATATCAATGATTATATCATACGAGTCCATGTGTAAGCTGTTAGTACAGAAAGATTATAGAAAGTTTACAAAGAGCGCATTAATATAAACCTGCAAAATTATGACTGTTAGGAAATTAATCAGCATTAATTAACCTTCTGACCAATCAGATTCAGGATTTGTGTTATTACCAATAATAAGCACTACATTGTTACAGGTATACCAGGATTTTTTTTTATTTTATTAAGACTTAAAATGAGTATTATTTGAAGTAAATATGATCTGAAACACTTATCTATTCTGACATATCAGAGACACAGAGTTATTCACATCAGTACTTTCCCTACAGGATGTCAGGTGTTGAAGTGACAGCATGAGGGGGAAAATAAAGAGCAGAATGGAGACAAAGAGCAGGATGAGATGTGTACTCTAGAAAGATGAATGAAGTCAGTTTTCTTTTCTCTATTTTACTCTAAACTTGCTGTAATTCCTCTTGCTGTTATTTCAATGCTAAGCTGATCAATGTGGCTCCACGCGCGAGGGTTTGTTTATACTATAGTTAGCTTAGCTTCAGTTAGCTTGTCCTCTGGCAGGCTTGAACAAGAGCAGCCATATGTTTGGTCCATGTTTGTTCTCTTTTTTAAAAAACAGAAATAAAGCACGAGGCATTTTCAATGTTGTCTTTCAGGTTTGTAGTAAAGGGAAATAAAAGCAGCTGTGAGCACCATGCTAGGTCTAACAGCGAGTCTCTGAATGTACAGCAGCCTTTAAATACTCGAGGTGGATTTACGTGTCCTGGCTACTAGTTTCTGGGTTTGTAGTTTTAACCTTCTTGTTTATTTTAATTTTTAAAAAAAAGAAGAAATAAAAAATGCTTGAGTGTTATGGAGGCTAGTTAGCTAGCTTGGCAGGTTCAAAAGAGAAAGGCCAGTGCACGAGCTCGTGCTCAACTGAAGAAAAGTAACGTTAGTAACGTTAGGACTGAGACTGGATAAAACTGGTTTTCTACTCAAAATACCTGCGTGTCAGTACATTAAACATGTATAATACGTTACAGAAATGAACTTTACCTCCAAAGCCGGGAGTCAGAAGCTGCTCTTTAAGTGTTTTTGTCACAGAGTTGCCGCGACTCGGGTAAATTGTGTCCTCACTCCGCAGCTCTCGCACCGACCGCGGCTCTGTCAACTGACTCCTCTTTCACTGGCTGCATCTCTTGATGTCGGAGCGCTGCCGCGTGACGCGCCTCGCGTGAGGGCCTCACGACCAATCAGAACGCTCCGATGAGAACCCGCTGACCAATGAGCGAGCGCCTGAACCGAAAGGTTTACTGGGTAACGTAGTTCCAAAGGTTGTTTACGTCCTCGACGTCATCTAAGCTACATTCACACAATAGTCAATTACGATTTACGGCTCAGATCCGTTTTTTTGCCAGTTTGTTGTTCCTAGTAGCTTCTTAAATATGAATGTTCACTTAAATTCAGTATTAATACACCATCAACAACTTCTACATTAGTTGCTTTACCCTTGTATCATGTCAATAATATCTTGTAGCTGAAAATATGAATATAGTGTATCTTTAAAAATTATTTCATGTAGATGATTGAACCTTAAGAGTGCACTAGACATTTTATACAGTTTCTTACTTTTAAAATAACCTGGAAGATATGTAAAACTTGATAAAGATTTAATAATTTTTTTTTACTCATTGACCACGCCCCCGTCTCCACCCATGGACACAAAGCCCCGCCCCCAAACTTTATGAGTTAGCATGCTGACTAGCGTTACCATTAGCAAGGACTGTCATGACTTTACTTTCAAGTGCATTGGGACATTCAACTGCTTGAAAGCCATGTCACAAGTCTATAAATAATTAAATAAAATAATAAAATAAATATGTCAAATTCTCCTCATAATGATTTGAGAGGAAGTGATGGGGGCCTGTCTATAAAATGACTGACAAGAGGTCAATCCAAATGCAAACAGATATTCTGGACTTGAAGGCAGGTTTCCAAACTGTTTTTTTTTTTTTTTTTTCAGCTATAATACATTTGGTCTGAGACAATGGCTTAAAATATTGTTTTTTATTATTTCTACATCATTTTACACATTATTTGTACTAGCAGGAAATGAAAAATATTGACTATTAAGTGGTTGAGAAAACCCATTTGGAAAGCTGATTTCAGGTCTGATATGCTTGTTTGTGTTTGGATGTGCGTCCTGTCAGTCATGTTATGGACACTTTATTCTACAGGCCACCGTGGATCCTGGGGTCTAATATTGAAAAAAAATAAAATAAATCTTGCCTAATGCGCCTTTAAGGAGCACTGATGCTCCCTGGTGCACCACATGCGCTTTTTAGGTAAAAGATGCAATCATTGCTCAATCCATGTATCATTGATGGTATCAAATGGGTACAGCAGCAAGAAAAAGTGCAGCTGCAAGGCTTGTTTTCAACCACCCTACACTCTCCCACACCACCCCAACGCTGCCTTCTCTCCACTGGCTTCCTGTGGCAAACCCACATTAGATACAAACACCGCTGCTTGCTTACAAAATCAAAATGCATCCATCTTAAGTTACTTATCACATCCTGCTCTGCAGCACACTCCCTTCAACCCTCTCAGCTCAGCTGGACCCACCAACCCACCAAAGATACAAGGAAGACACGTATCGAGACTCTTCTCTGTTCTGGCACCCAGGTGATGAAATGAACTTCTCCTGACCGTCCGAACAAACGAAGACTGAAGACCTATCTGTTCACCAAGCACTTGAATTAGCATTTAGTTAATCGATCAGTTTCATGGTATATATGGTAGACCCTATCCTTAGTGAATTAGCATGAGGGAAATGTTTTTAATAGAGACCACTTCTGTAAGTTGCTCTAGATAAGGGCATCAGCTGAACGCTATAAATGTAAAGGTAAATTATTTTGAGAGTCCAATAATAAACCAAATAACCACTGCGGCACCTGCTTTAACCACTGTTCATACCATCAGTCAGTAAAATTCCACGTCTACAACGACCAAAACGAACCAACACCTTAATGAACAAGGATGCAGGAAATAATCATCAATGACGAAGTGTGATGCGTGACCACCCCAAAGGTCATTATTTTCCAGAAATGTTTTAATCCTCTTACACTACAGCAATGAATTAAAGAAGGACACGTCATACTTTTTATCCATTTACAGCTACATTTAATGTTGTGGAATGTCTAATTTGTTCCTGATATCACTTACGTTATAGCAGCTCTAAGCAGTCGTTCCATCACCAAGCTCTATTTTTATCTCTCTCTTGATGAGAAACTGGAAAAACACACAGCCCTCTGTCCTGAATACCTAAAATTACAGCTTTACCTCCAACTGTTACTAAGCACTGACACTGGAGACTCCTTCCATAAATGCAAAATAAATGTTTCCTCACAGAAAACCTCACCATATCCAAAAAGACATGTTATTAATCTTTTTATGTGGAGTGTATATATGTAACAGACAAGATTCATTGCTCTTATCAGACATGGAATTTTCTGAAGTCTTCATTCATATACTTAAGTATCAATTTAGGAGATTGGTATTTTATCTGTTTATAAGATAATTAGGGTGTGTATGCAAGTAGCGCTGCAGCCTCACAGTTATTAAGTGGCACACTTTATTAAAGTTATTAAGCAGGTAAATGTATAAATTTAAAATTTATATATGTGGAATTTATATATTTCTATAAAGCTGCTTTGTGACAACGTCGACTGTTAAAAGCGCCATACAAATAAAACTGAACGGAACTGAAACAGAACTGAGCAAGTTATCAGTATTTTGCACTTAATTTATGCTAATTTAAGCGAAAACAGGTGGATTGAATAAACAATAGTACATGCAGGTGAAGTGTGTTAACATTTAAACATGCAGCTTAGTTTGCTAGTTTACTTTGTAAACATTAGACCTACTTCTGGTTTAATGAATGCTGAAGTTTTTGGTTTTGTTCTTGTTAACTAATTAACATTAGTAAGGCAACCTTATTGTAAAGCTTTACCCTTAAACGGGATCTAGTCTGAACAGGTTACACACCTGAACAACACCCGTATCAGATACGTCATATATAGACAACATATAGGGGTACTTTTAAGTCGACCTAATTTGTTATCGCAGTGAAAGCCACATGATCTTTTTTAAATGTGATCCATATCCAATACTAGGTCGTGACCTATATGCAAAAAAAAAAACAAGCTCAACCCAACAACCCTATTACAAGTAAACAAATAAAACTGAGATAATACTAGCAATCGCTAACTGAAAGCTGTTTTTTTTGGATGTTACTGTGCAGTGGACTTTAGCTAAACTCACAGAGGAAATACTAAAAGGCGTGATAAGGTGAATCAGGGCCAAAATTACGACATACGCTGAGTTAGACTGATATATATCTGTTCACGAGGTTCTTCATAAAATAATAAATTGTCATGTCATGAAAACAGTCATGAAAAAAAAAAAGATTTGGGCACATTTTATCTTCGGCATGACCTATATCCTCTAAAGATCACAATTTACCTGCTCAAAACATTTGAAACATTTTTTAAAATTATTATTATGGCTATGATTGTTCTTAATAATACTTTTAACTCTTCATATTTTTTTTTAAATATCTACTATCTGACTTGTGCAGGTTAACCACCTGTCTGTTTTGTCTTGAAACCTTTTTGTTTTTCTCCATGATAATGCAAGGCATTTTAAATCTGTGCTTCATATTTGGGCAAAGACAGCTCTAAATGAAATCAAAGATTACTTCATTAATTCATTTTCAGTTTGAATTCATTTGACATATTCAGTAGGGGTGCCATTATTTTAGTTTTCTTAGCTAAAGAAATTCTGTAAGGTGAAGAATCCTTCAACAATGATCAAACGAAAAGTTTCTAAGTATCATAATTACTATGCTGAGCACCAAACAATAAAAGCATCAGTAAAAAAAAAATCTACACCATATCAATTTTTAAATTCCTTTAAAGTGTGTAAATTCTCTAAGATACACTGTGGTGCAGTTTTCTAAGGAAATTGACTGGTAGGTTGGTCCAGGCTTCGTGAGGAACCTGCTTTTCTTTTCTTTTTTTTTATCTCTGCAGAAAAAAACCTCAGGCAGAAATGCAGTTCACTATTTTATATGGTTCATTACTTTAAAAACATACAAAACTTCGTAATATTATAAAAAAAAAAAAATTTTCTACTGAAACACTAATGTAGTAGTCATAAAATTTAAATGACAAAACTAGGCAAAGTAGAGTATTTTGAAAGAAAATAATACCATTCAGTAGAGGAAGTCTGATATACAAGGAAGATTTACGTTAGAGGAAAGATGAATTGTTTAGTTTGAACCTCTTCTAATCAACCTTCCGAGTGCAAAACTTCAAGTTATTTTATGCAAATCATTATGAATGGTGATGATTCTAGAGATGTCTCCATATTGGAGGTCTGATGACTTTGGACCTGAGTGGTGCGGTGTGTTGAGAGTGTTGTAACCAAAGGGGCAAAGTTTATTAGATACCATTCCTAATCAGTTATACCAATCTGTATTGCATCTATGTAATATTTAATGGGTGAATCTGAACTGGTAAAACCTCGTCTTATCGTTACAGATACTTGAGAATACTTTCTGGATTAAGTCCAGATCATTCTGTGAAAGTACACAGTGTTGTCTTTTTCTTTCTGTATCTATTAACTGCAAACCAAACGGTATTGACACAGCGTGACACGATCTACAGGCCCTGACACGATCTACAGGCCCTGAGTGAAACCCATCAAGTCGTTTTAACAAAGACCTGGGTGTGAGAAAAGAGTTCCATCAGCCTTATAAATCATGTATGTGAATTTTGTACATAGGCAGGGCGAGGTTCATTAGAAGTGTGAGAGCTGTGCTTTTTATGTGATAATGACAGAACAGTCTGAACTCTCGCACCAGGTTTCAGTCTAACTTATCCTGACACACCCTGCATTCTCTAAGCTCAGTGTTCTTCATTAGTGCTTCTTCTTGTTCTAACAAGAAGAATCCTAATGTTTTGCTCAGTGTGTTTACAAGTAAGTTAATTTAAAGTGAATTCACAGAACGGTAATTTGCCATTAATGCAGAGTTTCTCCTCTGATCACTTCATTAGAAGATAATATACCGCATACTTATCAATCACTTTCATTAGGTGTTCACATTGCAGTGTCAGCGTATAAGGAAAAAAATCATTATATGTAAACAGACTATGGATTTATCCTACTGACTACTGACTGAACCACTTACGCCAAAGTAAACAGCAGATTTATTAAAGTCAGAAATGCACTGAATGGGAAATAATGACTTCTTCTAAGGGAAGAGTGTAACATAAGTAAAATGACAATGTTTATAGCAGCTATAACACAAGGTAAAAAAGGAACTAACTTGTTTACATACTTGATATGAATCGCTATGATATAAGAAGAATAAAACGCTTAATTCTTTTTACCAAAAATTGAATTTGTGCCTGTTTTGGAGGTGACCGTGTTCAGCATTGAATTTATTTGTGATGTCACACTCCACAATAGTGGTTAATGGCTCACATGAAAGTAGACACTCAGGGTTTTAAGAATTTGCAGTCTTTCATAAGTATTTCTTTCTTTTTTTTTTTTTTACCTAGCCTACTAGGTTTCAATGTTTGAATTTTATTGTTGGAGTTGTATATGGCGTTTCACTATCAAAAAAGCTTTAGTTGTGCTGTCAGTTTTATCTCTGTATCAATGTTATTGTGGAGAGGTGTGCATTGTTTGCCCAGCAGGGGGCTCTCACCCCTCACCTTTCCCATCACCCTGATACTCTATACACAGAAACCCAACAGTGTCCTGACTAATCTTAAAGCAGATTAGTTAAAATAATTGATGATAGAGGATTAGATGATAAAATAATTTATTTGTTCACGTTGATGTTCATTTGTTTAAAATGTCCGATAAGTTGATTTCCATTTCGCCAGTGGAATACTGTCCAGTATACTGTTGGAAAGGGTTAAGGACATGCTGATATACAGGAAAATAATCAACAACACAGTGGTGAGATGAAATGGAGTTACTGTTACCTTCATAAAGTTGATTATTTTCCTATAACAACATGTCCTAAAGTGTTTCATTGCTAATATATCACTACGATTTATACTTTAATGCCAACAATTAAGAATGACACATCATACTCTTTAGTTATATCCAGAGAAAATATACTGATAATATAATTAGAAGTAGAATTAGACTTATACTGATATATTGATACTGATGAAATTATAATGAAAGTATAGATAATACTGCTACTTTTACTGCTGCTTTTAAACGTACTCAAGTATTAACAATTAAATGTTTTAACTGATGAAATTTAAGTTAATGTCATGTTTTCTTATGAAAAGTAACATCTACAGCTGTTTTAAAGCAACGATGCTAGTTTGTTTGTAATGTTATGTACTGGATTATGTTGCGATGTTAGCTACTCGAATCAATGCTAGTCTATCCTGGCATTAGCAAAGAAATGATCAGACGCTAAATTGAGCCCAATGGACTGATATACAGGACTGATAGCAGTGGTTCTCAACGTGGGGTCTAGGAAACCCCAGGCGTCAGTGAAGCATAGCCAGGGGATCTGTGACTTTTTTTTATTTTGAGGTGTAAATCACAAACCACATTATCAACGTTATTATATTTAGGGGTCCAAGCACCAAAGTCAACTCAGGCAGGTCTAATGTGTTCAGGAATAGAAAGCTCTATTGCTCCAACAATATTATTTGAAATTTTTGAATAATGTTAAGTTAATAAGGCAACAAAAAAGACAGCTTGTCATGTTGCAGAGAAACTGCAAAGCATAAACTCCTCCATCCTGAAGAGTGTCAGAAAACGTAATATTACAACTTTACTTCTAATTGTTACAGAGCACTGACACTGGAGACTCCTTCCAAAAATTTTAAATATCTCCTTACAGAAAACATCACCATATCAACGAATATTTTTTCTTTGTTAAATAACACATTTTAAAATGTGTTTATTATGTAGATTAGATGTGAAGCATCTGCATGAATGACCTGTTACTATAGAAACGATCACGTATTAGAATGAGAGAATTAACATGAACCTGTGATTTGTTCTGCAGCTGGAAATACTGTCAGAGCTGCTGTTATAGGAATTTAATCACTGCCTTCTGACCAATCAGAATCGACATGTGGTATAAAGCATAATAAAGCATAAGATGGCACATAAATGATAATCATCTCTATTAATAATTTTAATATTACTGGTTTGAATGATGGGGAAATACATATACACAACAAGCATATGGTCATTAGCCAGCAAACGATCTGGATTAACATATAAAATCATGGACGTCGTAATCATGAAGTGTAATTTGCATACATGGACTGTTATTTACAAGTTTTGCATTCACTCACTGATTGACAAAAGGCCATTTTACTAAAATCTTCCTCCATGGCCTGGCTATATTGCCCCTGCTAAAATAAAAACTCGACAGTAGAAGCCTCTGTATCAAAAAATAATAATCAGAACAATACATACGATGTATAACATGACAAGCAATTAATAAAATATAATCTGAACCACTGTTGTTTGGCTAAAATATTATTTTGCAGTCCTTATCACAAAGCCCCATTTTTTTCCTTTGCTCTTTTTTAAAATCTGAATACGTGGCTCACTGTTTTGAGGCACTTGATCATTGGATATCCTTGGAGGAGATGAAATTCCTCGAGATGACGGTAAGAGGGAAGACCCTCACAGACAGAGAGAGCTCTGAACGTCACAACAGTTCATAGTGAACCGAGCTAAAAGCTTCTCAAGGTCAAAAACTAGTGTCTGGTGGTGCTTTTAAATCATCAGGGTACAGTCAGACATTTTGGTGACTATAAATGCTTTAACTAGCAACATAGATTTCACAGGTCAACACACACAGCATCATCCATAGTCCAGCATTCGAGGTCAGGGGCTGACCCGAGGATTTTAAGAGCTCTGTCGCAGGGGAGGTTTAGGGAGCGTCCGTGAGAGGAGTGGGCGGAGCAGCATGCTGGATTACTAGCGTGATAAATCTGTTTTTGTAGACAGTTTCTTTCTCATGAGACGCTACCAAGGGAAAGAAGGCCTGAAAGCAAAACTTCCTTCTCATCATACCTCGTCTTTTCCTCTTGAGTGAAAGCAAAGTGTCGAAAAATCACCATCCACCACACGCTTGTACTTAATTAATACCTATACTTAAACATTTCTTTAGATTTTATTTATCATTTTAGTACATTTCACTCCTTCTGGGCCCCAGAAGGTCCGTCCCCATCTCGCCTGCTAATTGCTCAGTGTGTCTCTAACCAGTGTCTTGGTTACTTGCAGACGAACTGGTCGACGAGTGACGTGCAACGCTTGCACTTGACGTAGCAGCACCAGTGGAACTTGCAGTGGCAGCGCTCGTGCTTGTAGGTCTTGAACTGGTCGTATCCGCGGCCGCAGCACATCAGCTCACAGCCGTCCATGCCCTCCGAGGTCTTGTTGCAGAGACGGCCGTGCGTTCCCAGCGAGCCCGTGCTCTCGTTGCGCAGGCAGTAGTCCGGGCTCGGGTCGATGTACACCAGGTCCTCAGAGGTGGGAGCGTTGAAGCGCTGGTTCACCTGCTCCAGCTTGCCACGCCGGTTGATGCGCATGGCCGTGGCGCTGTCGTACTTCTCCTTCAGGAACTCACCAACACGCCGGAAGTCAGCAAGCTGTAACCAGCAAGTCTTCAGACTGCACGAACCGGAGACGCCATGGCACTTACACGCCACATTAGCCAGATTATACACCGCCTAGGAACAGAGGAATAGAGATATGTTTATGATGGTGACAGTTGATTTAAGAGTATAGCATAGATACTAGCATCATTTTTATTATAAATAGGGTAATTTAATAATAATAATAATAATAATAATAATAATGACATATCACAATAAATCTTTGTAAGTGGATTGCTGATATTGTTACACATAATTCTGGTACTGAAATTTTTTTCTAATGAAATATGTATAAATTTATGTAATTAAAAATGTGTAAACCAAAAATCTCATTTTTACTGTGAGGACGCTCTCGAGAGAAAGACTTGTTGGAATGTCACTAGATTAATCATTTCATCAAATCATCATTTAATCAAGAAAATGCCATGTTATTAAAAAATTGTTCATTAATCCAATAATTCTCCAACTTTTTGAGGAAGCCCTCTGTAATAAGCTTCTAAATAGGGATAGGAATGAAAATTTCATGAATACAGATATTGAACAGAGGAAAAAAACAAGATACATATAATTAAAAAAATTAAAACATACAATTTGGTTTAATGTGTTTACACAGTAACATAGTTATTGTTGTTTATAAAAATATATAATAATATATAATATATAATAATATTCCAATAATGTTTTAACTTTACTAATACTACAGTTTTAGAATACATTTTTGAGCTCAGAAGTAGAAGTCTCAGTGAAAGTAATTTGTTTTTGTACAAATACACTGCCTCCTATGGGTCAATATAGTTCATTACATTGAGTGTAGCCAGAGGGTAGTTTTAAAGTCATCCAAAACTTACTGTTTTATTCAAATCTAGAACAAATTATACATCATGGCTCTGAAAGTGGGATCCGGGGACCCCAGGGGTCCATGATTTTTCTATTCTGTTACAGTGCTGGAAATCACAACCCACTATTTTCAACGTTGTATCAATGAGTTCTTATAATTATTAGCCTATTTGACTGATCATTTGGGGTTTAATAAGTTTAATTCAAACATCAATAACTTAAAAACTTAAAAAAGTATGCCTATAAAGAGTCCGTTTAAATCTAATGGCAATTTTCTAAAAAAAAATTTTAAAAATTAAAAATATTTAAAAAAAAGAAAAATATTATGGTACACATTAAATTAACTGAATAGTTGAATAGATGGATTATGTTCATAAATTAAGAGAGGGTCTGCAGATTTTTTATACTTTAATGGGGCCCTGGCTGAAAATGTTTGAGAATCACTTCCAGTTCAACAGGAAGAAGGTTATTAGGCAGCAGAAACATGGCCTTTTCAGTAAAATACCCTCATCAAGAAATCCAGATTGCATGAATATGCAAATTAAAAACATCTTCTACCCCACACATGCCCCCTCACTTACCCTGGTAAACTGCTGTATAGGCTGCATTTGCATATTGAACCTGATTGGTTCTTATGTATTATGATGCAATAACCCTTATTATTATTATTATTATTATTATTATTATTATACTCAGATTTTCAGAACAAATTTTCAGCAAACCTGCTGTGGAGACCGTTTTCACTCTCTGATCAATTTTCTCACATGTCTCATAAAATCTAGGGCAGATTTTAACTCTTTAAAGTCACATCATAATTGTATTATTAATTAGTTCCCTCTTTTACAAAGTGCGGCTAATATAGATTCACGTATTGCTACATTTGTATTTGAAAGTAGATAAAGCGTTACGTTAGCACAATTTAAACTTGCTAAAAATATACATATTGTTACAGTTAGTTATGGTCCGCAATAATTTGTTTATTATGCAAAATTTAATTTGAAAAATTTGTCACGGTGAATAGAAACTAGTGAAGGGGAGGGTAGGTGGCCTGTATTACTATTAAATAGTCCCAGTATAAGCAGTTTTCAGATGTTTTTCTGTAAATGTATGTACATTTCTACCATTTTGCATGCTCACACTGCCCTCCACAGGACAAAAAGAATCATTACATGGAGTGTGTCCAAGTGGCAGTGTTTTACAGCCTCCAGGGAATTTTCAGGGTTTACACTCTCTTGACAAACAGAGTGACAGGGCTCACAGTCGGAGAACAATGAGATGAATGGTCATTTTGTTCTCAAACACAGTGAGGTCCAAGTGGACTTCCTGCTGATCCCAGATCACAGAAACTGCAGCTGAATCAATAGGGAAGCATTTAAAGTAGTGCTATTGGGAACTAATTGCTGGCTTTGTGTGTTTTTATTTATCACTGTAATCAAACTTATTAAAAAAAAAGATTATTAAAAAAAAAAGTCAAAAAAAGAACTGCTTTTGATTAACTCATAGTAATCATTTCCACACATTAAAACTGTACTAAACATTTGGAGGTGTGCTGTTACAGGAAAATAATCAACAAAGCAGTTACTATTATAACCTCCAAAGTTTTTTTTTTTTAATTATTATTTTTCATATTATGTTCCAATAACAGCACATCCTGAAGTGTTCTATTGCTCTTATACCACAGCAATCTGTCAATGATTAATTTATTTATTTTTTTATAAATGAAAATCGTGTATCTTTTTAAAATCCAATATTAGTAACATATAATGGTCTGGTATTTCCACACACAAAAAAAAGTTTCTTCCTGTTGTTATAGAAAGTGTTATTTATTACGTTACAGCAGCAATAAACAGTCGTTCCCTCACCTCTCTTTTTTTCTCTCTTGAAGTAAATAAGACAGAAAAAACGCAGCATGTCATGTTACCAAGAAATCACAAAGTGTAAACTCCTCTGACGTGAAGACTTTCCATGACGGAAAGCTTAAGGCTACAGCTTTACCTCTGACTATTTCAAAGCACTGACACTGGAGACTCCTTCTTAAAAATGCTAAATACAAATCTCCTTATAGAAAACACCCATTGTTTTATTTGTTTATATGCAGTGTCCTTGTGTAAGTTGTTACTACAGAAATGGTAGAATATTAGATCAAGCACATTAATAGCTGCATTATTGTTGGAGCTGCTGTTATAGAAAATTAATCAACACTGTCTGACCAATCAGAATCTAGCATTCAGCAGTGCTGTGGTATAAAGGAGAATGAAGCGCTTGAACTGGCTTTGTGTCTTTGTGACTATGGCGCATCCTGATCATGGGAAAATCAAACGTCTCTGTCTCTCTCTCTCTCTCTCTCTCTCTCTGTCCTTCAATCAGTTTCAGTATCTTTCCTCACTAGGGCCCCTGGCCTGGCACCTCCCTTTAACACCTCATGCGAGACGCTGCTTTAACAGGCGTCTTTGTAGAGGTGGTGCATTGGCCGACCCCCCTCAGCTGACAGCTGCTGCTTCCCCTCCTTCTTACCTGTTTGCATAAAGAGTGAAGACTGAGCTTTCACACTTTAAAGCACATTCTCTGACAAGCAGCACTCTTACCTGCATACCAGCCTGGCCCCATCTGTCTCTCTCTCTCTCTCTCTCTCTCTCTCTCTCTCTCTCTCACACACACACACACACACACGTACGCACGCACGCATGCACGCACCGATACAAACATCCTATATCTTCAACACTTCAGAAAAAGAACGATACAAATCAAAACCATGTGGAAATAATAACTCTTGTTCCATTCATTCACTCACTATCTCTTTCCTCTCTCGCTCTCATGGTGTGAAAGACAGTCAGACTCACTGGTGCAGAGAAAGGACACGGTCTTGGGCACGAGCACAATGAAGCGTGCTCAGACAGAGCCGGGGTCGGGGCCGGCTGGGGTGGGGGACAGGCTGGAGTAAACAAACGGACCCTAAAGGTGTGCGTAGATAACAGAAGCTCGGGAAAGTGGAGCTCAAATACAACAAAACCCGATTCTCTTCTACGAGCGAGCTACAAATCTGATGGTTGTTTTGTTACTCTCTGGCTGTTTGCGCCTGAATACGCTGAATAAGGATGTCACAATACATTCAAAGCTTAGAGATGAGTGCAAAAGTCTGTGCCCCCCATGATGTTAGAATGGGGAAAAAATGAACATTTTAAAATGTATCTACGAGAAAATTTTAGTAAAAGAAATGTGAGTGTCACACTTTTCAATCTGAATACACTGAATAAGGATGTCAGGCTACATTCAAAGCCTAGAGCTGAGTGCAAAAGTTTGTGCCCCCATGGTGTTTAAATGGGAAAACTGAAAAAGTATCTCAATTTTAAAATTTATGTACACAAATGCTTTAAAAAAGGAAATTTGAGATTATTCCACATGTATCTGAATATGCTGAATATGGACGTCGCAATACTTCAAAGAATAAGAGTTGAGTGCAAAAGTTTTTGCCCCCATGGTGATTGAATGGGAAACGTGGAAATATATCTCACTTTTAAAGTTTATCGACAAGAAAGAGTTTAAAAAAAAGAATGTGAGCAAATCCTGCAACAAGACAAAAATTCAAAATGTTAGGAAAAAGGTTTTGCCAGAGATACCATGCGAACATATCTGGGGTGGTCCTAATATAACAACTTAGTTGTAAAGGTAAGTTATTAGAAGATATCTACAATCATGTTCAAAAGAAAGCTGGAATCTTTTGAACTGATATTATTTTTTGCTACAGTATCAATAATAGTTTAAGATAAATTATACTGTTATACTTCCTTCTGATAAACCTGACACTATAAATTGCTATAAAATCAATATATGTCTTATCTTCGGGTACACAAACTTTCGCCCTTGACCAAGACGCTAATTTCTGAGAAACTGTCCACAAATTCCATTCTGACCTTCTTAACAAAAGACGTACATCAATTCGAGGAGTAAAATAAGATAAATCAGTAATCCAACATGGTTTGTGTTACGCAGTATAACCTCACAGGTCACTTCTCTTCATTCTCCTTGTGTTACTGCAACGTGGTTCATTTAAGGTATAAAAGTAAGGATGTTTGCTCAGACTGTGTGTGTGTGTGTTTTGGTGTCAGTGTCAGACAGCTCTGCTTCAGTTACTTTGTGTGGCAATGGCAAACGCCTTTGCAAAGCACTGAGCCTTTTGTGACCCACAGAGCCATGACCGCACACCATCCACACACGCTATCCTTCACCGAAACCAAACCCATGCACCCCTCCTCCCCTGGGGCCGTGAGCTGGAAGGCATCGGGGAAGCTCGATCAATCCCTGTACTAGGCTTCTGTCACCTACACAAAGGCATCAGGGCGCTGAGCCTCTCCACGCAAGATAAATCTCAGGCAAACAAGCTGAGCTGCTTGCAAAATATCCAAGGGGTCACACGGCGCGACGGCTGCCCTCGCCATAGCGTTAATTAACAAAGAAAAACATGTATATATTCATATGGTGAAGTTTTATTTATTTTGAGGAGACGTTTCATTTAACATGGAAGGAGTCTCCAGTTTCAGTGCTTTGTAATAGTAAGTTTCCTGATGTGGGAAATTCTTCAAGACAAAGAAGTTTCTGAGAAACATGACAAGCTGTGGTTTTTGTCTTATTAAAAGAGAGAGAGAGAGAGATCAGTTAAACATGGACGTGACTAAAAAGTGTCCACACTTAATCTTTTCCTATTTTAAAGGAAAATATAAATGATTTTAATTAAAATCAGATTTTCTTTGACCAACATGGGCTCACAGTTGGAAAATTTGTAACAATTTAATTTGTATTAAAAGTTACTAAGGTTAAGATTAGGCTTAGGGGTTGGGTTAGTGTTCATATGCTTTCTTTTGTCTTAATTTATATGAAATCATACAATATAATAATATAAACAGATAAACAAAATATTAGTGTTTGCAAACTGTTGTGGTGTAAGACATTTGGGACATGATGTTATTGGAAAAGAATCAAATTCGGCACGATAACAGTAACTCTGCATTGCATTGATTTGCATCACACCACCTTGTTGTTGATTATTTTCCTATAACGGCATGTCCTGAAGCTTTTATTCCCTATTTAACATTCCTACAATGTTCTATTAACATTAACCAGCAAACAACATCTACTCGGACAAATAAACATTACATGTTAACACTCCTACAACTAAAAATGCTGTAGGAACATCTACAAATGTTAAGTACAAAACCAAAGCCATACCCCTGCCAAGGTCATGCACTTCCAAAGAAAATTAATAGCCAAAAAGACAAAAAGGGCAACAGTAAACACTCGGGGCTTATAACTCTTCAGGAGAAGAAAAGCAAACGGTCTGGTGAGGGGTCAGACGACGCTTGTCGGTTCTCGTCCCTGCATAGAACACAACCACGCCTTGACCTCCTCACCTGGGGTTGAAAGCCGAGGCCACTCAGAATGGCTATAATCCCAGAGAGAGGGCTTCTGCTCTGTAAACACCTTAAATAAGCTCATCTGCTCAAAGACAAACAGGAGAAGAGCAGAAGCTCTGTCGTGTTCCACACCCACCGCAGCAGGCAAATGGACTTTTTATGACACCGAAAAAGCACTCAGGGGACCAGCGGAAAGAGCGAGGTGTGTCCTGCCAGCAAGCAAGGGACAAAAACAGAGCACATTCCTGCCTGGTCTGGGGGCATGAGCTGATATTCTGCAGCGCCGATAAGCCAGCTGCTCGCTTTACGTCCACCTGAGAGCATCCGACCAGGCACTCACACTCTCTCTCACACACACACACACACACACACACACACCACACACACACGACTCTGGACTCTTTCCTCAAACATACAACAGGTTAATGTAAGAAATCTGACATCAGTACTGATCAGTTTAATTAGAGTTTAATTAACAATTCTATGTTAGCTGAACAATCTGTTCTAAGAACATTTTTAAACAAGGTGTGTATACGTTCCTGCAACATTGCTGCTATATTAAGTCGTACGAATGTTAACACTGTTTCCATAACGTCATTAACGCAAACGTTTATAAAACATCGTAGGAACGTTATGTAAGGAATAAAACACTTGGGAGAGTGCTGTTATATGACATTAATCAACAGTGGTGTGGTGCGATGAAGTGGAGTTACTGTGTCCACCTTAAAGTTGAATGATTTTTCCATAATGGTACATCCAGAAGTGTTTTATTCCTCTCATACCACATCAATTTGACAAATAAAATGTTTTATTCATTAAGGCCTGAGACATTTTTATCTATTAATAGTTATGGAAATGTTGTGGAACGTCTGTCAGATAAGTCAATTCTTGTTATCACTTACATTATAGCAGCTGTAAACAAGTCCCTGTGTAAGTTGTTACTATAGAAATGATAACGCATTCATATAAACCTGTGATTTACCTAGCAACGGGACTACTCTCGGAACTGCTGCGACAAAAAATTTATCAACACCAAACACAATAAAAAATTCAGTGCCGTGGCATAAATTTGAAAAGTTACACCCTAACCTGCTTGGAACTGATGAATACTTATCTGGGAGACAATCTACGTTCAATAGACATTTCATGGTCAGAGGCTGGTGAGTCCAGAGCCTGGCCATGGACCTGTAAAAGGAATGCGCTTTGACCTCCCGACCCTGACCAGACTCCAAGGGCATTAGCCTGGTGCGGATGCCATTTGGTCTTCTACACTTCCAGTAAATTATCTCTTCCTCTGGCTCGGGCTATTAGGCCACTCTTCACAAACACACACCCCAAGATACACAAACATTCCACAAAGAACACTGGGAGCAGCGGTTGTTGCTGTTCTTGTCCTGGACTACACCGTATAGACATGTGGGCTGCCTCTGCTGTAGTCGGGCCCAAAACCTACAACCGAGAGGCTAGTTTATGTTTAGATGGTGCTGGTTCCCAAACCGACTTCGTTCCCGCGCATTGTTACGACCCGCTGGCCCTATAGAACCACAACACTATAAAAGGTTTATAAATGCATTGAAATGGTGATAAAGTTTCTGGTATGCGAGTGCAATGTCTAAAAGCACCAATGTGTGTTTTGGATGTTCTCCTGGACCAGCAGAGGCTGCCTTCTTATTTTCTTATTTAGTCTAAAATATGCCAGAGCTGGATAATGTGGACAAGACCTCATAATGTACTTGTATTCCTGAACATTGGGTTTGTTCTGTGAACAGTATAAAGTATACCTTAGTATAGTATAGTTTTAAGTAGTAATGTACACTATACCAAGTTTACTTATTCATAACATATGAGCTCCCTAGTTTTATACTTGCATCAGACTGAACTGGGACAAAAAGAAAATTTTTACAGTTCTGAGTTTATTCTGAAGAATACTATGAAGATACTATAACTACTACTACTACACTGTATTATAATGCCCTTTAATTGGAAGTAAACTATTTAACTGGAAAGTGTGATAGTGGAAAAGTAGTTAGATTTTAGATGTGTGAGAGTAAGTCACTTTCTAGTACTCCTTAAGTAAAGTCAATTTATTACCGTTTTGGGTTTATTTTGAAGAATACTTTGAAGATACTATTACTACACAAGCTACTATACTATATGATATTATACGTTACTACACTACACTACACTATAGTTATTAATAAATGCACTTTAGTTTAAAGTAACCGAAAGAGTAACATAAAATTAGGCCCAGATTGGTAACGTTTGTGTGACAGAAGGAGAAATACTTAGATTTTAGATGTGTGAGAGTATGTTTAAGTCACTTTTTAGCTTACTTTCTGGTGAAATATACAGTACTGTGCAAAAGTTGTAAAGAAATGCTGTAGAGCAAAGATGCCTTCAAAAATAATGAAACTAAATGTTTCTACATTTAAAAAAATATAATAAAGAGCAGTAAAGAGTAATAAATGAAAAAAAGTCAATATTTGGTGTGACGATCCTTCGCTTAAAAAAAATAGTAGTCTCAGGTACAATGTGTGCAGTTTTATAAGGAAATTAGCTGTAAGTTTTACTGAGCATCTTGCAGAACCTGCCACAGTTCTTCTGTTCTTCGCACTTGCTTCTTATTTCTGCAGTGAAATCCAGCAGCCTTCATTATGTTTTTATCTGAAAAGTGGTCTCTTATGTAACCTGCTGCTTTCTTTACCTGTAACCTGCTGACATTTTTCTGTAACATTTAATTTTGTGCTGGAAAACTAATGTTTGGAATTCTAAAATGTCATAGCAAAGTATATACTAAAAAAAATATGGTGCCTAAGACTTTTGCACAGTACTATATGTATTATAGTTTGGTGTTTATTCCAAGGAAGAACATACCACTACTACACTGACTACTATGCTGTACTGCACTACACTACACTATTCTGTACTACACTACGCTGTACTATACCACACTACGCTGTACTACATCACACTACACTGTACTACACTACACTGTACTACACCACACTACGCTGTACTACACCACACTACGCTGTACTACACTACGCTGTACTACACCACACTACGCTGTACTACACCACACCACACTATGCTGTATTATATCACACTACACTGTACTATACCACACTACGCTGTACTACACTACTCAGTACTACACCACACTACGCTGTACTACACCACACCACACTATGCTGTATTATATCACACTACACTGTACTATACCACACTACGCTGTACTACACTACTCAGTACTACACCACACTACGCTGTACTACACCACACCACACTATGCTGTATTATATCACACTACACTGTACTATACCACACTACGCTGTACTACACTACTCAGTACTACACCACACTACGCTGTACTACACCACACCACACTATGCTGTATTATATCACACTACACTGTACTATACCACACTACGCTGTACTACACTACTCAGTACTACACCACACTACGCTGTACTACACCACACCACACTATGCTGTATTATATCACACTACACCATACTACACCACACTACGCTGTACTACACCACACTACGCTGTACTATACCACACTACGCTGTACTACATTACACTACGCAGTACTACACCACACTATGCTGTATTATATCACACTACACTGTACTATACCACACTACACCATACTACACCACACTACGCTGTACTACACCACACTACGCAGTACTACACCACACTACACCATACTACACCACACTACGCTGTACTACACCACACTACGCAGTACTACACCACACTACGCTGTACTACACCACACTACGCTGTACTACATTACACTACGCAGTACTACACCACACTATGCTGTATTATATCACACTACACTGTACTATACCACACTACGCAGTACTACACCACACTACGCTGTACTACATCACACTACACTGTACTACACTACACTACACTGTACTATACCACACTACGCTGTACTACACCACACTACGCTGTACTACATCACACTACGCAGTACTATACCACACTACGCTGTACTATACCACACTACACAGTACTACACCACACTATGCTGTATTATATCACACTACACTGTACTATACCACACTACACTGTACTACACCACACTACACTGTACTACACCACACTACACTGTACTATACCACACTACGCTGTACTACACCACACTACACAGCACTACACTACACTGTACTACACCACACTACACTGTACTACACCACACTACGCAGTACTACACAACACTACACTGTACTACACCACACTACGCAGTACTACACCACACTACGCTGTACTACATCACACTACACAGCACTACACTACACTGTACTACACCACACTACGCAGTACTATACCACACTACGCTGTACTACATCACACTACACAGCACTACACT
Source organism: Pangasianodon hypophthalmus (assembly GCF_027358585.1). Classification (NCBI taxonomy): domain Eukaryota; kingdom Metazoa; phylum Chordata; class Actinopteri; order Siluriformes; family Pangasiidae; genus Pangasianodon; species Pangasianodon hypophthalmus. The sequence continues at coordinate 4,910,822 of NC_069727.1, forward strand.
ACACTGTACTACACCACACTACGCAGTACTATACCACACTACGCTGTACTACATCACACTACACAGCACTACACTACACTGTACTACACCACACTACGCAGTACTACACCACACTACGCTGTACAACATCACACTACACAGCACTACACTACACTGTACTACACCACACTACGCAGTACTATACCACACTACGCTGTACTACACCACACTACACAGCACTACACTACACTGTACTACACCACACTACACTGTACTACACCACACTACGCTGTACTACACCACACTACACTGTACTACACCACACTACGCAGTACTACACCACACTACGCTGTACTACATCACACTACACTGTACTACACTACGCTGTACTACATCACACTACACTGTACTACACTGTACTACACCACACTACGCAGTACTACACCACACTACGCTGTACTACATCACACTACACTGTACTACACTACGCTGTACTACATCACACTACGCTGTACTACACTACTCAGTACTACACCACACTACGCTGTACTACACCACACCACACTATGCTGTATTATATCACACTACACTGTACTATACCACACTACGCTGTACTACACTACTCAGTACTACACCACACTACGCTGTACTACACCACACCACACTATGCTGTATTATATCACACTACACCATACTACACCACACTACGCTGTACTACACCACACTACGCTGTACTATACCACACTACGCTGTACTACATTACACTACGCAGTACTACACCACACTATGCTGTATTATATCACACTACACTGTACTATACCACACTACACCATACTACACCACACTACGCTGTACTACACCACACTACGCAGTACTACACCACACTACACCATACTACACCACACTACGCTGTACTACACCACACTACGCAGTACTACACCACACTACGCTGTACTACACCACACTACGCTGTACTACATTACACTACGCAGTACTACACCACACTATGCTGTATTATATCACACTACACTGTACTATACCACACTACGCAGTACTACACCACACTACGCTGTACTACATCACACTACACTGTACTACACTACACTACACTGTACTATACCACACTACGCTGTACTACACCACACTACGCTGTACTACATCACACTACGCAGTACTATACCACACTACGCTGTACTATACCACACTACACAGTACTACACCACACTATGCTGTATTATATCACACTACACTGTACTATACCACACTACACTGTACTACACCACACTACACTGTACTACACCACACTACACTGTACTATACCACACTACGCTGTACTACACCACACTACACAGCACTACACTACACTGTACTACACCACACTACACTGTACTACACCACACTACGCAGTACTACACAACACTACACTGTACTACACCACACTACGCAGTACTACACCACACTACGCTGTACTACATCACACTACACAGCACTACACTACACTGTACTACACCACACTACGCAGTACTATACCACACTACGCTGTACTACATCACACTACACAGCACTACACTACACTGTACTACACCACACTACGCAGTACTATACCACACTACGCTGTACTACATCACACTACACAGCACTACACTACACTGTACTACACCACACTACGCAGTACTACACCACACTACGCTGTACAACATCACACTACACAGCACTACACTACACTGTACTACACCACACTACGCAGTACTATACCACACTACGCTGTACTACACCACACTACACAGCACTACACTACACTGTACTACACCACACTACACTGTACTACACCACACTACGCTGTACTACACCACACTACACTGTACTACACCACACTACGCAGTACTACACCACACTACGCTGTACTACATCACACTACACTGTACTACACTACGCTGTACTACATCACACTACACTGTACTACACTGTACTACACCACACTACGCAGTACTACACCACACTACGCTGTACTACATCACACTACACTGTACTACACTACGCTGTACTACATCACACTACGCTGTACTACATCACACTACACTGTACTACACTACACTGTACTACACCACACTACGCAGTACTACACCACACTACGCTGTACTACATCACATTACACTGTACTACACTACGCTGTACTACACTACACTACACTGTACTACACCACACTACGCAGTACTACACCACACTACGCTGTACTACATCACACTACACTGTACTACACTACACTACGCTGTACTACATCACACTACACTGTACTACACCGCACTACGCTGTACTACATCACACTACGCTGTACTATACCTCACTACGCTGTACTACACTACACTACGCAGTACTACACCACACTATGCTGTATTATATCACACTACACTGTACTATACCACACTACACCATACTACACCACACTACACTGTACTACATCACACTACACTGTACTATACCACACTACGCTGTACTACACCACACTACGCTGTACTATACCACACTACGCTGTACTACACCACACTACGCTGTACTATACCACACTACGCTGTATTATATTACACTATGCTGTACTATACTGTATTGTACAACACTATACTATATCTACTACAATACCCACAATACTGTCCTATACATTCATTATTTATAAGTGTAAGTGAACGTAAACTAAATCGTGACTTAAAATTACCCATACACATCTAAAATCTAACTAGCTCTCCCCATCACACCAACGCTACCAATCTTGGGATGTGAAGGTACTTTCTGCAAGAACTGACAGAGGAAGCTTATCCTTTTCTATCTCCAGGATTCAAATGCATGATCTCCTGACCGCAGGCTGAATGATTTACCGTTATTAAAAACACTAATAATCGTTCTGTCTTTTGTTCACTGATTAGCTGGTCATTTCTGGTCAAGTCCAGTCATTTTTATTTATAGCACATTTCAAGACAACAAGTCTCATCCAAAATACTACAACATGAATTTGAGTAAAGGAGGTTTGAAATCTGTTCTGGGAAAATTGTTTACTAGAATAAAACTTGTTTACATGAAAATACATAAATTATTTAATTTATGGACCAAAATTAATTAAATGAGTTTAAAAATAAGTACTAAAAATATATTTTAAAACTAATTAAAAAAAAATATGTATATAACCCTAAGTTTAAGTATTCTTTCAGATATCTGACAGTGTATTTTTCTCCAAGTATGTATTAGTATACTTAGAGTACACTTGAATAAACTTGTAGTATAGTTGATTTTTTTTTGTTAATGGATTTCTGATTTTTAGATCAGATGAAGACATGATACATTAAAACACTCACATATCAGGAACATTACATTATCGCCTGTTTAGCAGATATAGTGTGATATATTGTGCAGTCTACCTGTGGGTTTCCCAATCAACTCATTCAACCCAACATAACCCTTGGATTACTTGTTTGAAGTGCGCGCGCGTGTGTGTGTGTGTGTGTGCGTTCTTTCTCACCATTCGTCCAGCCTCGTTGTTCTGCAGGTTCATTAGCGTGCGTGCATGATCTATCGAACCCTTGGGGTAGTTCTTCTCTCGCTCTCGTGCGTCCACGAACTCCCGAGCGAAGCGGTATCCGTAGTTGACGTTGTCCCCGCAGCCGCCCCACAGCCAGTCTCTCGGCAGGTCTCGGGGTCGAGCGGCTCGGCTGCAGCCGCATGTTGAGAGCTCGCCTTCCCTGCAAGCTCGGCTCACTGCGTTCACCACACCTGCTGCGCTGATGGCGTACGTGAACGCTGCTTCCCTGCTGCCTGGAGAAAACACCAACACATGCAGGAGTCAGAGGAATGGCACAATCGTCCCAAATGACAAAGAAACTACACATTTCACCACTACATGGAAATAAAAACACTCTTTTTCCAACAATGTCTGATGCAATGCAACTCTGACTATCAAAGCTACACTTCATTGTGTATCATTTGTCTTTTAAAATTGTTCCTCTGCCATAAAAGAGCACAAAACGTGTGTGTTAATCCACACAAGATCACATGACCTGAAGCAGCTAGAAACCTTTTTGGCCTGGCTAAAAAAATAGGAAAAGAGGAATCTGTTATCTTATTATCTAGCACAACTGGAAGATACACGAGACAGGAGGCAACTGAAGACGACAGAGTTTATTTTAGGTCTTGATTTCATTGAAAAATTGTACAAATATGATGAGGCTATGTGGTCAGATGTCATTCAATTTTATACAGATGAAGTCATAAAAAAAATTAAAAAATAAATAAAAAATTACATAAGCAAAGCCGCCCCTAACCCTAACCTTATCTTTGTAACTTTTCATACAACCTGAAAAAATTTAAGAAAAACAGTAAACTTAACACATTTTTTCTTAAGAATATTTACACCATAACCTGTTAGCACTTGCCTGTTGACTGCCTACATAAGGATTTAACTTTGTTTGTCTTTCTCTCAACGTTAATTTGGCCCCTGAAATTGACGGAAATTAGATAAAGACTTGGAAGAAAACTTAAAAATTAAATTGTTTGAACTCGGGTTTATTTTAATGAATAATGATTCTGACCTTTATTAATAAGCAACACACAAGTTTATGGCCATGGCATGAGTTTCTTACACAAAGTTCTCCTTGAATTTATTGAGGCAATCTGTTTCTGAACTTTTCATGACCCAAGTTAACTTAGAATTTACAACAATGTAGGTATTTGCAAGCGAGAGACCATGCTCTAGGACTGAACAGAAAGCAGAAAACACCATAATGTAATTACGCTGCTACATGTGTACTGCGAGTGTGATATGGCCTGCACTAATTAAGCCTTGAAGTGATTTGATTCTTGATGTGTGGTAATAAAGGACCACATTTTTTTTAATGTGAATGCTGTGGTTCATCAAAACACCCACAACCAGGAGCACGCGAGATTGCTCAGGCTGCTCACGGCACACAATAAAACATTTAGTGGTATGTTACAGGCTTCGTTTTTCATATCGGAGCTTCTGTGATATCGGCCAATATCAAAGTAAAGATTAACACCCGGTACAGGCCCATTGTGCAGCCCTGCTTCATAACAGGCGCGACATCCAGCCATATGGGTTTCCCGCTACAAAGCTTCATATAAACCCGTACTGGAATAATGTCACATCTGCTATACATGTGTTACCTGACATTTGTTCCGTCGTATCAGGCATCTGGGATGCAGATTTCAAATAACTTAATAACACATGCCAGACTGTAGCATGTTTTTTTAAAGGCACATCTTTTAAAGGCTAACAGAAGTCGAGTTCTGAGTCTCTCAATCTCATAATGTGGTCAATGTATGAAGCTACAACTGCATCTCATTAATTCATTTCAATTCAATTTCATTTCTATATTGCTTTTAACAATAGACATAGTCGCAAAGCAGCTTTACAGAACTCCAGATGTAGAATTAGATCATTAATGAACAATCCAGACATGATGGCGGTGAGGAAAAACTTCCTGAGACGACACGGAGGAGAAATCGTCACACTCAAAAGACTCCGGGTGACGCCGGATAGCGGGATTATGAATCATTATAATCAGTGTACAGGTGTAGGAGAGTAAACACAAACAGCACTGAGTGTGTTGAAGATGTTCAGTATGAGCAGATTATGAATATGAGTACTGAGATGAGCACAGGAAGGACTTTATGATTACAGCAGGTACAAATCGACAGTATCCAGGTAAGACTCAGGCATAAACTGTTTTTGGGAAACAAATCCTTAGGATATTTGTTTGGGACCATTTTGTATAATGGTAATAAAATGTACTATACATAATATCCATATCCGGAGGTGGAAAGTTTAGGGAATTTAAAAATTTAAGGGGATTTATAGTTTACCTGAGAGTAACTGCAAATGAATCCTTTATTATACTTCCATGAAAGAAATACTTCTTCCCTCTTATATTTGCCTATGGCACTATATGTATTATAAAGATTATGAGAAATAATTTTTTTTCTTTGGTCCACCAACACCAACCCAACCCTAAAACGTTTGATGTAAAACCCTACAGGAGGTTTGTCTTCTGCTGGAGTTTCAACAGAAACCCTTTAGGAAGCAATAATCCCTTGCCTATTAAATGATGTTTAAAGAACTCTTTTTTCATTTCCTTGTGCACTCTGACTTTATTTATTAAATACATTTATTACAGAACAAAAATGTAATATTTTTATATCTCTGTGTCCTGTTAAATTCAGAATTGTTTTGGATTTTATTCCATGTTTAAGTAAGGTTTTTTCCCTAGTTGCTAGTTTTTTAATTATTTTAAAGCATCATATCAAATCTGTACCATTCATAAATATTAATAGTTATTATTTTTACCAGTCAGACACAATTTGTTTAAAATTGATTGATTTAAAGCTGTTTTTCAGAGTTTTCTGCTGTTTTGCACAGAATCCCCATAAGACATTTTGTCATTTATTTCTCTTTCTGACCTGCTCAGTCTCTCATTTACTCCAAATAGGAAAAAAAATTAATTTCAGATTTATTCACTACATACTTGCATTGAAAGCTGTGTGAACACTTTTTAACTTAGAATCCTTGTACATTGACATACATCAAACTCCACTTTTTTGATACAATAGCCATTTCTTTCCACTTTGATTCACTGAAAGTGGTTTATTTAAAGCAGAGCTTGTGTACTGTTTTGCAAAAAACCTACAAAAACCTCAAGATGTAGTCCACTATATCTGTTTTATTCTTCATATTGTCAATGCTCCTCATGCATTAAAGTCACTTTAATTGATTTTTTTTGTTTGTTTGTTTGATTGTTTTATTGATTACTCAGGTTATAGCCAAGTATTTCAACAAGCAATTTCCACTTTTAATTGAGTATAATAACTCAACACTTTTAATTGAGTATACTTTAGGATAATTTCTCTAGACTATTTCCATCCTGTCTTATATCTTAATGTCTGGTATATAAAGCTCCCCACTCCTGGCTTCCCTGGTGCGCGTCTGTGCTCAAGCGTTTCGAGGGAAATAAAAAAAATCCACTCCATAGCCAAATCTACTAGTCCCGACAGCAGAAAAAAAAAAAAAAAAAAAAAAAAAAAACGGGTGTGTGCCCTGCATTCCTCGGATGCGCCTCCACGACGCAGAGAGACGTTTTATTGGCCTTTGGTGCAAGACTTCAAATAGAGCCCCGGATCTGCCGACCCCGTGTCATCGCGTAATTGCATTTCAAAAGCGGCGCTGCACAATGGCGCGACTGGCACCTCCATATAAACCTGGCGAGCGCCTGCAAATAACCCCTCGGAAAAAGGGGGAGGGGAAGAGGAAAGGAGGGAGAGGTGGATGGATGGAGGGAGAGGGGGTTTCTGAGGTTCTCAGAGAGTGCGTTTCTTACACCTCGGCTCATTGCTGAGCGGAACTAACACTCGATTGTTGCTGGAAGGGAAGTCGACCCTTTGTATGCATGCGCGCGTGCGTATTGGTGCAAACTGATATTAATGCGCATCCTCTGCGTCTCAGACATGTGCAACACTACTTTGCACTACTGTACAATGGCAAAAATGCTTACCTATGTGCATGACGCGGCCGAATACAGATGTGTTGTCCACGGTGCTGCAGTTCCACCTCCTCTGCCTGAACTGATACTGGCACTCCTTGATGCCCGTCTTTGCGCCGTCGCCGATGTAGACCATGTGGTCCTGGTAGAGCTGGCACAGCTTCTTCTGGCCCTGAGACAGGCCTGTGAGCTGGCTGCAGAGAGGCTGTGCGCCTATGATGTACATCTCTGGCCTCTGGATAGGGTTCATGGCCAAAGACCTGCGCAAATAAAGGTCAGATTAACTGAGGTCAGGGAATTCAGTGCCTGTTCCATGCGTCACGTACAAGCTGTCATAATGTTCTCTCAGAAATAAAGGCACCAATCTGTACTTCTCCTTATCACTGGGGTGGTGCTATCAAGGCTGCATCTTTTACCTGGAAAGGTGCGAGTCGTGCTTTAAAAGTCTAATTTCTTTTTTAAAGTTAAACCATACAGACCAAAAGTACCCTCGATGGTGCCTCCAAAGCAAGTTTAAAGTACAGCTCTCACAGTGTTCACTCCACATACTGAATCAATTTCATTTTCATCTCTCAATATGAGGATCTTTATTATATATTAATAGTGCAAACGTCTCCTAATTCCCTCACACTAGGTCACGCCATGCTGCTCTCCTTATTTACAAACAGGCCGACCATTTGGAGCTGAAGGTAAATATTGTTGTAAAGCCTCCACATTTGTTCTGAGTTCGCAGCATGCTGCTTAATTCATTCCCATCGCGAACTGTAGCTCTCTGCTCCCATCACCACTCACACAGCTTTAACCCCTAATCCCTCTGCGTTATTAAGGCTACATGAGCGTGCACTTACCACCACGAGTTAGCCTGCACCAGAAGCTGAGAGTTACAGGCGATCAGTGTGAGTGCCAGCAGTAGGTGGACTCCTGCCGAGGCGCTGTGCGTCTGCCTCATTCCGACATCCATCTCTCCTCTGTGAGCTCTGCGTCCTCTGAGGGGAACACACAGGAAACGGCACTAAAGATCCACTTCAGCCCGAGCCTTACAGCGAGCGCAAAGCGCGCAGGACGCAGGAGAACATGAACATCATCATCATCATCATCATCATCATCCGTGTGTGCGTCAGATCACTGTAACTCCACTCTAACTACGCTACAAGTCAGCTGGAAGATCATGCCGCATTTTATAGAGAAAAACAAACAACTGAAAAACCTCCAACTCTTTGCAAGCTGAAGCAAGTGCACAGCAGTGCTGATTTCAAAGCACGAGCGCGTGGGGTGCAAGTCCAGCTGGTGTCTCTGCGTCTCAGTCCCGACACACTTCCACTAAACTCCTCTCTCACTCCACTTCTCTACCTCTCCCTCCCTCCTGCCCTCTCCATCCTCTCTGAGGGGGCTGCAGCAGGCAGAGGGAGGGGCTGAGGGGCTGAGGGGCAGGAGAAGGATTCAGCGGACCTGATAGAGACACGGAGACACCGCGAGAGGGCAGCAGATGGAGCATGGTGAGGTTCAGTGTCAGGCGCAGTGTTGCCAGATCCGCAGTTTTCCCACCGAGCAGGGATTTCACTACTGCTGCGGGTTATTGATTTAGCCTATGATTTTGTCTGTCTGTCTATCTATCTATCTATCTATCTATCTATCTATGTGACCACCTGTCTGTCCATCCATCATTTCATTCCTACTCTATCTATCTATCTATCTGTCTGTCTGTTTATGTGACTACCTGTCTGTCCACCCATCATTTCATTCCTATCTATCTATCTATCTATCTATCTATCTATCTATGTGACCCTCTGTCCACCCATCCCTTCATTCCTATCTATCTATCTATCTATCTATCTATCTATCTATCTATCTATGTGACTACCTGTCTGTCCACCCATCATTTCATTCCTATCTATCTATCTATCTATCTATCTATCTATCTATCTATCTATGTGACCACCTGTCTGTCCATCCACCATTTCATTCCTACTCTATCTATCTATCTATCTATCTATCTATCTATCTATTTATGTGACTACCTGTCTGTCCACCCATCCCTTCATTCCTATCTATCTATCTATCTATCTATCTATCTATCTATCTATCTATCTATCTATCTATGTGACTACCTGTCTGTCCACCCATCATTTCATTCCTATCTATCTATCTATCTATCTATCTATCTATCTATCTATCTATGTGACCACCTGTCTGTCCATCCACCATTTCATTCCTACTCTATCTATCTATCTATCTATCTATCTATCTATCTATCTATCTATTTATGTGACTACCTGTCTGTCCACCCATCATTTCATTCCTATCTATCTATCTATCTATCTATCTATCTATCTATCTATCTATCTATCTATCTATCTATGTGACCACCTGTCTGTCCATCCACCATTTCATTCCTACTCTATCTATCTATCTATCTATCTATCTATCTATCTACCTATCTATGTGACCCTCTGTCCACCCATCCCTTCATTCCTTCTATCTATCTATCTATCTATCTATCTATCTATCTGTCTGTCTGTTTATTTGCACTTTCCATACATTAGTACACATAAAATCATAATAAAATGTATAATAATATAATTGATCTATCCTTACAGGGAAAATCACGTGAGCAATATGTGATCATGTGAAAAATAAAGCCATGTTTCCTACATGTGAGAAATATGAAAAATGAACAAATTAAAATAAATTTATCATCATGAGAGAGCATCCCATGTGAAATATAAAACCGCACGCACTACATGTGATAAGGCCACTTGATTTGACAAATGTGCAAAACATGTGAAGTGCCTAAAAACCAAAGGTGTAAAATTTACATGTGAAATTTGTGTATACTCAAATCTCATTCCAAACTGACACCAGAATGAGGGAAACGCCTAGGCAATACCCAACACGCCCCAAACCTCAATATACTTATCTGCTCTTTGTATACCTATTAGTTCTGGCAGTGGGTGGAATAATATGGAATAATACGAGATGGAATTAAGCCCTTGGTGAAAGAATTAAGAAACCATGGCTTTACCTCCATAAACTCCGGCACACTCGCAGGTGCTCAGAACTTTCACTGTATTCATTACAGACTAGTAATAGAAAAATGCCTTAAGATGAATTACTAGACAATAACACAGAAGTTGTTTGGGTCAGTTATGCTTTGTTAAAAATATAAGTTATTTTATGACCCTAATTCTTTTACAAAAGCCCCCATTTTGCAATATTAGACCCTCATAAACAATAGTACTAAACCGAATCCTCACTTGTCACTGGGTAGTGTCCTTAATGATACGTTTTATACCTTTAATATGGTTTATCAGTTTTTTTAGACAATACAAACACGTTTCCAAGTAAAAGATATTTTACAAAAGGATACCCTTAAGGAAAAATACAGGCTAGTACCCTTTTTTTTTTTGAGTGTGTAGTGGACTTTAAAGGGTGTAAGGGGTTTGGAGTATTACATTTTGGAATCCTGTTGAGTTTGGTTTGCAGATCTGGCAACCCTGGATTAGAGCATTTATGGGAATTTTTTTTTTTTTTTTTTAAAGAGAGACTAAAGTAAAAAAAAAAAAAAAAAAGAGTTCATGGTGTTAACACTGATACATTTGTGTTAGTCGTTACATTGGAATGCTAATTTCTCATTTTCCTTGGATTCTCTCAAAACAAAAAAGTCACAAGGCCTTGACCGAATGAGAGAGAGAGAGAGAGAGAGAGAGAGAGAGAGAGAGTGTGTATAAAGGAGTTAACGGCTTGGAAAAAAGTAATTTCCATCCAAGTTCACATGCGTAAAATCCCCCTTTCAGCCTGCTCTACTTTATCGCAATAAAGCCGAACAAGGGGGGAAAAAATCCAAGAATCCCAATTTAAATAAAGGCATAAAGGCGTGCATACATTTCATCTTTGTCAGTTTCACCCCTGCTGCCTTTATAAATCTCTCAGCACAAAGGGGACACCATCACGCCTCCTGAGACTTTATTGAAAAAGCGCTGGGTGAAAATCTTATTCCTGCGCACCTTTACGCATAACACGGACAGGCCTCCAATTCAAAATCATGTCCCAAAATCATGTCTGCAACATTATAGAGATAAAAATAAACTACTATGAGAGGGTATGCACTGCATCACGTGACTCCAGTGAGCCGTATTCCTGAAGTTTGCCCCTAACGTGAGCGCGCCGCACCGTATCGCGAGAGGTGTGATGAATACGACTCCAATACGGTTTTATAGCGTCAATCAGCGCCAGCCTGAAGAGGGGTTTATCTCAGGCGACTCTTCCCCTCCTCCAGAAACAAACTCATTTAAGTGCACTACTGTAGCCTCGGTCGGAATTGGTGTGTGTGAGAGAGACGCCACCCGATTTCCGAGCGGTCTGTGCATGATAAAGCGGCCTCTCTGAAGCCTTTCATCTGTCCTCATGCACACACACACACACACACACACACACAGCCCAACCATCACCTTCACACACCCGGCCCCCCAGTCCAGTCCCCATCCCCACTTCTCCCTTTTCACCAGCAGTACAGTGATGGACATTTGAATCGATTCATTTTACCGATTCGATTCTTTTGATTCATTTGATTCAACACTCAGAGCGACGTCTTGTCTATACTCTTTGACTATTTTATCATGCAAGTGCACTCAGTAGCCGGTGGTTGATCTGTAAAAAAACATTTCAAAGTGGATGGTTGTGTTCAAAAATGTGACACAGTAAAAAAAAACAAAAAACAAACATATGAATCAGTGAGTCAACTAGCTACCTAGTCCACATATTGTCCAAGGCAACTAGGTCAGTTTCAAATATGCATTCATCCATATTCAGTAAGCACTTTATCCTGGTAATGCCACAGAGGATCCAGAGTCTATCCCAGGAACAGTGTGGGTGGGAATACCATCACAGGACATCCATGCACACACACACACACACTCACCTACTGATTCACAACCTAGGGGCGATTTGGCATAGCCAGTTCATACACTGGTAAGTTTTTGGACAGTGGACGGAAACTGGAGAACTCCACCACAAAGACAGTCACCGACGCTTGGGATTGAACCAGAGATCCTGGAGCTGTACCAACACTACCCACCACACCACCCTCAAATATGCATGGAATTACAATAACAATAATCATTTTAATCCTGTGACGTTAATCCAAATGTGATGGAGAAGACGGGTTTTCCCTTTGCATCCCTCCTCAGATTCATGGTGGTACAGGTGAATCAGCTACAGGAGTTTTTAAACACATTAGTGTCAACAAATGCTGGACCAACAAATACTCATCCAACAGCAGTAATGGAATACAGGGTTTAAATCCCCCAACGTCACCACTGCTGACACACAGCCATGTCTGGTCAGTGGTGGTCCTGGGTTGGTGGTGGTCCTGTGGTGGTGATGGTGGTGGTGGTGGTCCTTTTCCATTAATTGGCACAAGCACCTACTGTATATAGTAGATTAACCAGATAAACTATTGACTTAGTATGTAGGTTGAATTTGTAGTTAGGACGCCCTCTTGTGGCCATAAACAGTTTTGTTGTTCTCTTATGTAACAGTGTAACTTACTGACTACACATTCAATTCAACTTCACGTCACTGTTTCTTTGAGAGACCACAAGGGGGCTGACTTCAGCCAAAAATGCAAAGTCCATCCAACAATCTCCTGGGGTTTATGCAATAGCAACGCAACCAGAGGCAATGTCTCAGGAACACAAGAGGGAACACTATGTTGAAGGATATTCAAGATGAAAATTAAACAAGCTATTTAACAAGCGTAGCTTAAAAGCCTGGAACACACACAGACACTGAATTTATGCATCAGCCTTTGTTAAGAGAACGCCAGTGATCTGAGGGTGGGCACCTGATTTCAGATTTTACTGTAAAATGCCGTGCTTGCACAACTCTGGCCAGGTCCTCTGAGGTTTCCTGTTTCCAGCAGTGGCACTGTGTGACATGGTGACCTGGCAAATTCTCTCGAGCGCCAGATCACCACAATTTATGCACAGGCACTGAAACACACTCACATTTTCCAGTCACCTACCTCATCTCTGTGTGTGTGTGTGTGTTTGTGTGTGTTCATTTTCCAATATGCATTTGCAAGATTTCTCGGTATTACACAGGTGTTTGTTTCAGTGTGACCTTATGATGGTTCACATCACAATCACACACAATTTGAAAGTCTGTTTTTTTACACAATGATGCTCGTACTACTTGATGTAGTCAGTTTGTGAACATATTTATCATTTTATTATAATAGACCTATAGTGTTGTATCTCTGGCGTTACATCATTTAGACTTGGTTTTAAAAGGAAGACATTTCGTCTCATATTATAAAACAGAAAATGGATTTAGCTTTGTGACTTCATCTTAAAGGTGCACATTGGATTGTTTAGAAGTGCTGAAGTGCTTTCCAACATACCTTGGAACCTCTCATTCAAAGTATTGTACATTTATTTATACGTTGTTTTTAATTTCTGGTCCAGAAATTAGTTCCACCCTCTGAGCTGGATCAGAGCTGCTCAGCCCTGGTGGTTTCTTTTAAAAGTTAAGCCACAAAGCATACGTAGTTCTAACACAGGAAGTGGTTTGGTTCGGAGGAAGAGGAAGGGTTGTCAGTGGTTTTGTTGTAATTCCAATTCACTTCACAGCTGCCTCAAAAATGACAAACTGCTCCTTTAAGTGGACACTATTTACTTTGTTGATTTAGTGGCCTGCAATAGTATGAGTTGATAGCCTGGTTCCTTTTAATCACTGTTCCAGAACCTTTTAAGAAACCATCCTGAACAAGTTCCTGGTATGTGTTCCCACCTCACTGCTAGTACACTTTTCAAAAAGGTTCTTCAAGCATTCTTTAAGGGTTCATTGGTTATTCAAGGGTTAGGGATACACTGTTGTAGCACTGTACAGAACCTTTAATGTGTCCTACAGGGACAATCAAAGAACACTTAAGGGTCCTAATTTTGTAAGAGTGTACTCTGGGTGCTGACATCTCCCTAGAAGCATGTATATTCACTCCCACAACATTTCTGACTCACCATTTGTGCAAAAACAAAATAGATATGCAAATATTCCACTTAACCAATCAAGCCACGCAACCCAAGACATAAAACAAGCTTGAGTCATCTCTCAAATGTAGAGTAAGAAGGTTGGAGATTCTATGAACTTTATGTTTAATCAATTTCACCCCTCACACTCCTACAAAAAAAGGGGGGCTTCTTAGCGCCCTAAGTGGGGTTCTACTTGAAAATACCCTGTGGTACAACCACAGAAGAGTTCCCCTACAGGGTTTTAACCTCTTACATTGCAGCAGTTCCTGGTCTGCAGAAAAGTACCTACAGTGAATTAGGTGTGAAAAAGGTTCCTGAAACTTTGGCCTTTGTTTCTCTTGTAGAACCAAGCCTGAACTTCTTGAGTTCCTGAAACAGGTCTTGTTGTGGAAGCATGTCTAATGAAGCTCCTGATAACTAGATGGAGTCTTCCTTGGCTTGAGGTTTCATTCCCTATTCCCTAAGATAAACCACTGGGTCCGAACCCTGCTCCTGGAGAACCTTCTGTCTTGCACATTTTAATGTTTTTCCTGCTCTGACACACCTAAACGGCAAATTAACAGCCCTTCCTGAGTTGAAGAGGATGTTTTAGAGCATGGAAAGCACTAAAATGAGCAGAGCAGGGGATTCTCCAGCACCAGGGTTGAGAACCTGTGGGATAATCATGGTTATGTTTATTACCATGGATTCAGCTACATTGGATCAGACTGGACTGACTTTCTATACTGCACATCATGGAGTGGAAAGAAATCCTGAGGTTATGTGTTAGTCTCTGCTTCTGGCTCTGTGTGTGTGTATATGTGTGTATTTGTGTGTGACTAGAGGCTTCAGGCTGAGGACTAGAGTCTCTCTCTCTCTCTCTCTCTCTCTCTCTCTCTCACACACACACACACACACACACACACACACTTGAAGGCCAGACATTGGAAGGAGAGTCTGTGCAGGAGAGAGCTCAAAGCAGTGCTCAAAGCAAAGAAGCCTTTCCCTGAAGCAGAAGTCTCGATGTGCATCAAACAGCCGTTTGACTGATTTAATGAAGACAATCTGCCGCACGGCCTCTCTCATCCACAGCGCCGGTATAAAAATGCAAAACGCTCTGTCAAGCGGCAAATATGTGGAGCGCATTTCAGAACAGTGTTTGTGAGGCAGCGCAGGCGAAAGTCTTGAAAGTCGTACCGTCCCTGTCCCAGGGTGCACCTGAGGGGCCAGAAACCGAGAAGAGGTTGTGGAGGTGGATCCGGGGTGGTAACCGATCCAGCTGTGTGTCCCAGAATGCTTTGCGGCGAGTGCTGGGAGATCAATGGCGAGGCAGCTCTGACAGATCCGTGTGCTGAGGTGTCAGTGCAAGCAGCCTGCTGTATATCATTACCACGGCGTCTCGGCTGCCTGCTGCCTGTGACTAAACCAGATAGAAGGCAGCCTGGTAAATCAAAGACATGTGGGCTGCACATACACACACACACACACACACACACACACACACATACACGCCTCTCTGTCATTCTCTCTTCGTCGTCATGTCCAGAACTTGCTTCCCAATGTTGCTTTCTTCCACTGACACATCCATCCTTCTCAAAATGCCATCATTCTCTCCATCTACCCTGTGACCTCTTCACATCCTGTTTCACTTCCTCTGTTGCCTTTTACCTCTCTCTCTGTCTCTCTCTCTCTGTCTCTCTCTCTCTCATTCTCAAACTGGCAGTGGATGACTCATTTGAGAGAAGCATTGAGCTTGTGGCGTCTCTTTCTCTCTTTTTCTCTCTATCTTTTCCCTCTCTTTCCCGCCCTCCTAGCCCATATGGCTTTCAGCACTGACTGCTCAGGAAACCAGACGTAGGCCAAACTGGCCGCACATCACTCACTCTCTCCATTTGCCGACGCACCCAGGACGCTCTTTCTCCCTCCCTCCCTCCCTCCCTCATTCCCTCTCTCTCTCCCTCTCCCTCCTTCCTTCCCCCACTCTCTCAATTTGTTCTCAGTAAGAAGTCTGATAGGGCACATTGTAGTGCAGAGAAGCAGCGGGGGAGGCCACTGTAAAAGCGTCGCGGCTGCTTAGAGCTACTTTATTCTCTAATAAATACATCCATCGCCATTGGTATGGAGGGAAGCAGAGCGATGGAGAGCCTGTGTACAGCGTTACACTGGGCTGGGTTGTTGAGCTCGCTCGATCTGGCACACAGCGTGATGGTAGTGGGCTGCCTGAGTAGTAGGCGCGTGTTAGTGATTTGTAAACCCCTCTGAATGACAGCAGTGCGTGGAGATGCTCTGCTGGAGTTGGTGTTATAATCCCAGGCATGGCAGTATACAATATACAATCCAACCATTAACCTTCTCCTTCTCTGAATATATTACAAGTGAGAGCAACCAAAACCCTCAAGGCAGTAAAAAGGCAAAGAGTGGGCGAACATGTTATTACACAATATTCATACCAGAGCACAGCTGAATTCTCATTTCTGATTGGTCAGAAAGTGTTGATTCATTTTCTAAATCTGGCAGTAATTCAACTCCCTGGATTAATAATACAGATCATAAAATATGTTATTTAACAAAAATGCATCATTGATATTTTGATGTTTTCTGTATGGAGAAATATTTATAATATTTAACATTTACAGAAGGAGTCTCCAGTGTCAGTATGTTTTTTAATGCCACGAGAAAGTCTTTAGGAGAGAGTTTACGCTTTGCTTTGAAGCTGCATTTTTATCACACAAACTTCAAGAGAGGAATAAACAAGAGAGAGTTTATAGCTGCTCTAACGCAAGAAATAACACAAGCTAACTTGTTTTGTGGACGTTCCATAACATCAAATGTAACTATAAATGGACAAAAAAAAAACTACAATGTGCCTTTCATTAAAATAAAATTAAACACTTCAAGACATGCTGTTATATGTAAATAATAAACTTTGTGTCAGGTCATATGACATCACCCCAGCATTATTTTCCTATCATAGCATGCCCCATCATGTTTTACTCTTTATTTATATTGCATTGTTTTTTTTCCTCTCTGTTAATAGTATGTGGACACTGTCGGTGTTCCTGAGCCATTTTCACACATGTAATTAAACTGTAATTAATCAAGAAGCATGTATTTGTGAATGCAAGCCAGGAAGACTGACGTGGCCATCTGCTGAGAGAAGGCCTCAAACAATTCCCAGGAATTTCTCAGGAAGACTTGTGTGAACAGACGAAGATGTAGGTATTTTGATGGTTATTGATCTTATAATGCAGTCATGCCTTTAGATCCGGGAGTTTTTAAAACACCAGCGACTACAGGAGAAAGGTTTGAAAATGGGAGTAAATTTTAAATAAAGGAGCTGTTGACCATCACTTATGAGTGAACCACCAGCAGACTGTGTGAGACATAATTTCAATAAATACATTGCATGTGAGATTTGTTAGGATGCTTTCAAACTTTGTTGTTTTTTCCAGAAGAAGTGCTGATGCTTTTTGTGCCGAAATGAAAAAAAGTAGCTCACATGATGCGCACAATGTAACCGTAACAACGCACTTACCAGTTCTAGCTAGTACCAGCTAACCTACTAGCCTAGCTAGGTCTCTAGATTAGATTTATCAGTATCAGGAATGCAGATGAAATAAAGACTGGTGTAACTCCGGTGATGAGGAGATTGTTCGCCTTCACTGTAGCATTAGAGGAAGAAAATCAAGAGAATTTGCTCGTGTGACTCTGAATGCAGCCACAGTTTAGTGGAACGTCACATCACGTACACTGGTCTCAAAAACAAGGCTTTTGGAATGAGCTCAAAAAAAAAACCCTCAGACAGCAGAGCTGTTTAAAAGCAACCATGTTCTACCCACTTGCAGTTGAGAAAAAAAGTATGAAAGCACCCTTATATGTCACATCCGGTGTAACTGGATTCCTCAATCCCTGATAAATACTGTTTGACACAAATCCTGAGCATTACCGGTTAAGGAATGCCAGTTATGTCCTGGATTTTGAGTGTGAAACATTATTAGCACTCTCTAATCCCTTAACTTTCCCGCTGGCACACTAACAGCATGTTACGGCCCGATGCAGCAAGAAACAAAAACATCAGCCCGTGGTAAATTTGCTACTTATTTAGCAATTCTACAATTTCAGTAACACGACACAGGACTGCACATGCTGATGACTTTGGCAAATCAAGCATCATGTGTAGCTAATGTGATGCTCTGAGCATGTGTGCCTCAGCTGGAGATATAGGTCAACATCATAGTGAGGCTGTTTCCTCCATCTCTCTCCCTTTCCCTCCGCCTCTTCTCTCTCAGCTCTCAGTAGAAAGCAGGAGGAGGGGGCATGCTCTCTCGCTGTGCAGCCCACAGAGGAGCCCATCAGACTGGGCTCGGTGCCCGATCCTGTCCTGGCAACGCCGACAGGCCGCTGGACGCCCATCAGTCTTACTGCACAGCCCTGGAGCCATCATCCAGCTCCTCTCGACTCGTCTCATCTCCTCTGCCCTCTATTCTTATCTAGCCCTCTCTTCGGTCCAGGGTTCATTTTGTTGACGAAACTGAAGACGAGGAGAACGCTAAGCCTAAAAAATTCACCCTTATTTTTGAAATCTACAAAGAAATATAATAATTTTTTAATCTAAATTTCTAAATATAAATTTTCCCTCATCTACATGCTTTCAGGAATTTATGTGGTTAAATAAAAGGAACACACATTTGCGGTTGAATCACGTCAGTGGATAAAAAGTTTAAAGCGAACTACTGGAGCATGGATTAGCTAGATGAGTGCCGCCAAGTCGAATCAACTTCCTGGAATGTGTCACGTGGGTTTTAGAGGGAAGGGAGGCTTGCTTTTTTTTCTATTTATGTACCATGCACCACTCTGAGAACTCATTTCCTTCTATCAGCATTCTTTCTAACTCAGTGACTGCTAACATATTTTGATTAACTGGAGCTTAAACTTGTATTGAAATAAATACAGTTTAGTTTCAAACCTGTTATAACGCATGAAGAGAGGGCTCATTCCCCAGTTAGAAACAAAACTGTAACTCTTTTCGTCCCATAGATAATAATAGCCATGCTTATTCTAATATATTACTGCTTCTGTAGTAACTCATAATATCTATAACATATATTTCCATAATATCACATTCACAGAGACTTGTATGACGGGTGTGCTACATAATCTAAGACTAATTGATTAGAAACAGATTAAAAACTTGTTATTTAACAAAAAAAATTGTTGATATTGTGAAGTTTCCTATATGGAGATCATTATTTAACATTTTGGAAGGAGTCTCCAGTGTCAGTACAGCGGAAGTAAATCTGTAACTTTAGGTTTTCCAACAGCAGAAAATCTTCAGCACAGAGGAGTTCATTCTTTGTGGTTTGTCCGTAACATGACAAGCTGCAATAAAAAAAAAAGAAAAACTCTAAGAGAAAGAAAAAGAGAGGCTAGTGAGGGAAAGACTGTTTATAGCTGCTATAATGTAAGTGATAACAGGAACTAGCTTGTTTTGTGGATGCTTCACAACGTTAAATGTAACTATAACTGGATAAAGAGTACGATGTCTCATTCTTTAATTAATAAAAATTGCAGTTGTTGGCAAATTGATGTGATATAAGAGGAACGAATGAATTAGCACATACTTAACACTTATTGAAGAAGAAGAAAGAAAGAGTATGGAAAGATAACGATGGCAAGGTGCACTTGTAAAGAGAAAGTGAGACCATAATGCATTTGTTCTTTGAAAAACTGAAAAGTAGACTTCTAAACCTTGATCAAGCTAACAATGACTAAAACAGGACTAATAGTCTTATGTGTTTTTGACAAAAGATTAAACCAAAATTCACATCAGCTTCACAATTTACACTGCTGTCATCTTATCCCATTTTCTTGCTCTTCTCCTCTCCTCTCTCCCTCTCTCTCTCTCTCTCACTATCCAGAGACCGCAGACTGAATGTCACCCTCAGAAACAATGCAGAACCACGACAGCGGGGGGCTTTAACACACATCAAAGCCTACAGAGCCACAACAGAAAAGCACACGGGGGAGCGGGCACAGGACCACAACGACTCTCGACTGAGTTCAGATACACAAATACAAACATACAGGCACACACAGGGACACAAAGAAAGATGCGAAAGGATCGTCAGAGAGCCTGGAAAGGAGAGAGAGAGAGAGAGCAAGAGAGAGAGAGAGAGAGAGAGAAGGACAAGTACTGAGACGTGACTGTACATACAAACTTGTCGAAGCTGTAGGGAGAGAGAGGGAGTGAGGGAGGACGAGTGATGAAAGGTCAGCCTGGGAGACTGATTAAAACCCAATGCACTGCCTCACTGTCCCTCCAGATTGATTATTCTGGATCCTAACACATCAACTTCTTAAGCGTCTCACACACACACACACACAGAGGAGGTGGACAATGAGAAAGTTTGAAGTTGTCTTAGTGTTTTCTTAAACTTTTGAACTATGAACAAAAATATTGCTTTTTTTTGAGCTATTCAAATACTAAGCTCATTATTTCAGTGTTTAAATGCGTACAATAATATTTTTGGCTTTTTATCGGAGCCATGAATCTTTTCATTCCTGAACATTTAACAATTTTTTTTTTTTAATTGTCATCACATTCAAGCTGACTATTTATAGTCTGACTTTTTTTTGTTTTAGTTATTGTGGTTTGCATTAAATCCACTCACATCTAGTGACCAGTCAGATAGGCTAATAACTACAAATTCAATAACTGCAAAAATAAATAAATAAATAAATAAAGAAAAAAAAAAACACAAATCCCTGGTTATGCTTCACAGACCTTGCTTTAAGAATATCTTCATGGCTTTAATATATGTACTTATACCAGAATTTTCACTAGTGTGGTGCTAATGTTACACTATCAACAGTAGCATTGGATGAGTCATCAAGTGGTACTTAATTTTACTAAAATTTTGATTTATTTTATCTTATCAGACTCAGAAATTAGTAGTTTCAATAAAAAGTACTAAATAAATTCCACGGAGGCTGGCAGTACAGACTTATTTCATGAACATTACAGTATTTAAATGTGGATAATATTTTGCATGTTTATTAAAAGTCATACAGCTTTCTATTCATGAACTTTCCACTGACAGAAGTCCAATTTGACATTATTTATAAGCCAACTTGCACGAATTATCGAAGTGTGGATCAGATTAAATGACTGGCTACTAACTATAAGAACTCAATAACTGTTAGGCTGCACAGTTCTACAGTCTAGGACAGAAAGAAATCAGCCCCAGCCTGTCTTCTCGCTTCTTCATACCATTCTGTGTGTTTTTCTTAGGAGCGCTGGTTCCAGAAAAAAAAAAAAACACTATAATCCAAAATAATCCACTATAAGATCTAATATGGAAGCCAAAAATGAAACATTAAATTGATGTCTTCTATCTTTAAAAGACACAGGTGCTTAGTGCTAGCTCATTTCAGCCATCCAGACCTGATTTCTAGCTCAGTGCTCACAGTATTCAGGTGCGATTTAGTAACTAAATTCAGCACAGGTGCTTAGTTACAAAATGAGTCACTTGGCAATGAAAGTAACAAAGTGCAGATATCTGATATTGTTACTGATATCGTGTTGTACCTGGTAGAAATGTGCTTGTACAGACAGAAAGGAGCAGATGGGATGAAAATGGGATAAAAATGAGAAAGAGGTACATAGAAACTCGAGGAAGCTTGAGGGACAGTGACCTATCTACAAGATTGTGGGTTACCTAAACATACAACCTCTCTCTCTCTCTCTCACACACACACACACACTTTTCATTCAGTGAAAGTTGTGCAGATTTTCCTCTCCCAAATCTCTGAGCGTCTGCCTGTAATGTTTAATTCAAATGCAAACAATGCATTTCTGCAAGAATGTATCAATTATTCAGCTTTTCATTATTGTTCTGATGAGGACTGCACAGCTGCGGCGTGCTCGAACCGTGGCAGCCTGTCTCGCAGGCACAGCACGGCGGACCGACCGTGAGGCTTTTCTTCTCCACAATCAGCACACTCTAAAGGAGATGTTCTCTGACAGCTACACAGGAACCAAAAATAAAACTGCCGCTCACTAACGCACACTCACATACAGGCACAGTCACACTTTTTTTTTTCCACACACTTTTTAGTTTCTTTGAGCAAGTTGCTTAGTGCAAGATCAAAAAGTTTTTTTTTCAGGATTTATGGCACTAGAAATATGTTTCTGTGGAATTTGCATGCTTCAGTAATTCCAGTCAGTCACACCGAACCGACAAAGAACAAATCTCACGTGATGAATGAAACTGTCAACCGAGTCACTTTAAATAACGTGAGCAAAAGCAATAATAGAGCTTTAAAGTAAGACACTGTTTACATATGATATGAGCAGAACTTGATTTAACGGGGGAATGCCAAAAGATACCATCACTTTAGAGATACTACAAACTTCAGAAATGGCAAAGAAATCACCAGAACTGTTGACTGACCTTCAAAAATTAAACAGGTAAGTGAACGATGTCTGGAGGTAATAAACAATTATACATTTCCATAGAGAGTCTGGCACTTTTCATCACTCGACATGGCCAAGACCTACTTGCTTTCGCATGAAGAAGCAGTTAAACTGGTAATGCAACAGGCTACGTTTATTCAACACTAGTTTAAAAAAAAGACTCTCTACCAACTTTTAAAGGCATGACGAGGTAAACTATTTCAATCCACTCACTATATTTGTCCCACACACATATATATATATATATATATGAAAGATTTGCATACTCAATAAAATGCTTTCGTATAAGCAGAGACTTGGGGTTGATTATGCTACATTACAATAATTAGGCTAATACTTTAGTAGACTAACAAACTAGGCTAACTAGGAATATTTTCCCCCTGTGAAATGGGTTTTAAGACCTTAGCTAGCTAGCTAAAAAAGTGGTTCATGAGGATTTGGATTTTTTTTTTTATATATTTTTTTTTTTACATATTTGCTGGAAGTCATTGCTTGAAGTAATGTTAGCCTTTTCTCTTTGAGAAATGGGTTTTAGGGCAATTTCTGAACAATTTAGTAAAGCGTGGGTAAAACACTGCTGGCTAAAGTATTTAGCTAGCTAAGTTAACTAGCCATGTTAGCTAGCTAAGCAAGTGGTTCATCTGCATTTGTGAAAGCAATTTTAGCATTTTCTCATTGCGAGGTGGGTTTTTGGACAGCTACTGAGCAATTTAGTAATGTTTCAGAAAACATCGCTAGCTAAAACTGTCTTGAGTATTTAGATAGCTAAGTTAGCTAGCTAAGAAAGCAGTTCATGTGAATTTGGATTTAGGGAAATTCCTGAGGAATTTAGTACTTACTATTCAGGAAAAAGATGCTAGGTAACACTGTCTTAGGTATTTAACTAACTAAGTTAGCTAGCCAAGAAACTGGTTCATCAACTGGTCTATTTACATTTTTTTTAGAAGAATGTAAAGTAATTTTCTTTTCTTTCTTCTTGTGAAATGGGTTTTAAGACAATTCCTAAGCAATTTAATATTGTTGGGGGAAGAACACTGCTAGCTAAAGCTGTATTAAGTATTTAGCCAGCTAGTTCAGCTAGCTAAGAAACTTTTTCATGTGGATTTGGATATTTCCCCTGATGCTTAGAGAATTTAAGTCAATATTAGTTTTTTCCTCCTTGTGAAATGGGTTTTTGAAATAGAATTTGGTTTAATATTGTTTGGGAAGACATAGCTAGCTTTTTTTGTTCCTGTGTTAAGTATTAAAATTTAATTAAAACACCCTCAAACTGCTCTGTGAGTCCCTGTTATTTTATTTATTTATTTTACAAATTGGACCAATTGGTTTTTCTTTCATTCATTCATCTTCGGTAACCATTTTTCGTTTTTCACACCTAAGGGCAATTTAGCGTTGCCAATCCACCTACATGTTTTTGGAGGTGGAAAAACCCAGAGGAAACCCACACAGATGCCAGGAGAGCATGTGAAACTCCACACACAGAGTAACCTGAGCTCAGGATCGAACCAAGGATCCTGAAGCTGTGCGGCAGCAATGAGAAATTTTCAAAGCTCATAATTGGAATATATTCAGAGGCCATATTTCTTGTATGAGTAATGTCACCTTATAACCAGTGAGCTCTCTCTCTTTGGGTGTGTGCACTGTTTGCTGAGATCTCTAGAGCTGTTCACACTCAGGGCCTCACCAGGTGGGTGGCTGATGTGTTGACTCTGCAGCCCATGTCACCTTTGGATTCATCTTCTTGTTTGTAGAACACCTGGTTCCTCCCTTTCCCCCAGGCCCAGACATGCAGTAGACGATTTCAGTCATCACTCACTCTCTCTCTGTCTGTCTGTCTGTCTCTCTGTGTCTCTCTCACCCTCAGTCAAGGTCATGCTAACTTGGCCATTGAGCACCCAAAAGCCTTGTTACGTGCTGCTGCCATGTCAAAGGGTGTGTGGTGTGGGTATTATTTTGTGGTGTGTTGTGAAGCAGTTCAGACTTTCCCCCGGCCGAGGTTCTCCCTTTACAGCGCATTAGCAAGAGCTCCTGCCTGCCTGCACTTTGATGCTGAGTGCTGCGGGGCTCTGATCACGGTTTGGGGTTGTAATTACTCTCTGGAGGGGCCTCACCTGGCTCGAGACATGCCAGGCAAAGAAACGGGAGGGAGAGGGAAATGGTAGAGCAGAGATAAAAAAAAAAAGGAGAGTGCACAAAAAAGCAAGGAAAAATAGAGGAGTAAGCTGGTGAATTAATGCAGAAGAATCCAAGAAAGGAGAGACAGCAAGATTTTTTTTTCACCTATTGAGATTTATCACCTCAGCAGCCTATTGTTCTTCTAGCTCAAGCATTTCGCACTGCACATTCCCAAAGTCCCAAAATAAAGGAGCCAATAGTACCTACGGTTCTGGCACTTTCAGTAAAACTGACTGTATCATTCCACCAACACTTGGGTTACCATTGCTCTTTGGTTTAATGGAGCATTTGGTAAGAGCTAGCTCATACTGTCTGACTCAAAGGCCTTAAAGAGTTTTTGACTCACCTTCTGCCTACATGGATATACCCTAAAGATTTAAACTTCCCAAAAGCAGCCTTACTTCAGTGGATAATCTGACCTCGATACTGTACATTTGTACCTGCTGTAATCATAAACACTGTCCTGTGCTCATCCCAGGACACTTATTCCCAATCTGAACATCCTTTCAACACTGTTTGTCTTTACTCTTCTCAACCTGTATACTGTAATGATCCTTCTACCACAGCATAGTTGAATGCTCGAATCTGATTGGTCAGAAGGTGTGCATTATTTGTGATAACAGCACAGGTAATTGTAACATGAACAACAAGTTAATATTAATGCACTCATTCTAATATGTTATTGCTTCTAAAGTGACAGCTCATACACAGGGACTTGTACAGCAGACGCTCAGCATAATCTAAGACTAATAATAAACAGATTTTAAAAAATAAACAACAAAGTAGTTATAATAGTTATAATCTCTGATGTGGTGAAGTGTTTTTTGTTAGGAGACATTTATTTAACATTTACGGAAGGAGTTTCGATTGTAAGTTTCAGTTTGTAACAGTGCTTTGTAAAGTTTATCAGCACATGAAAGTCTTCATGACAGAGGAGTTTACGCTTTCTGCTTTCTCTGTAAAATGACAAGCTGGGTTTTTTATGAAAGAGAGAGAGAGAGAGAGAGAGAGAGAAAGAGAGAGAGAGAAAAGGATACTGGTGAGGGAATAACTGTTTATCAGAGCCATAATGTATTTGAGAACAGGAACTAAATTGTCTCACTAACTATAAACTGTTCAAACGCCTAGCGTTTTGTACATTATTAAATTAATTGTGCATGGTGCTGCATCACTCCCCGCCCTGGGCATGCATTATTTTCATATAACAATAAGGTCTGTTGTGTGTTATTCCTTACATAATCCCACTATCCAGTGTCACTCAGAAGAGCACAGGTTCCCTTTTGAGTCTCTCAAGGTTTCTTCATCATGTCATCTCAGGGAGTTTTTCTTCGCCTCTGTTGCCTCTGGCTTGTTCATTAGAGATATAAATCTACATTCTGTAAAGCTGCTATGTTCAAAGCCGTATACAAAACAATGCTATACAAAATGCCAACGGTGATAATTTCAACCCACGCTTGATGAAAATATGACCAAACTAACACTAACACTAAGCGTGTATGCAACCAACATGAGGCCACTTCAACAAAAAATGCAAAATGAAGATAATCTGGTGGAGAAATGTGGTCTTTCCGCTACCATTTATTGATGATCTTTATGAAAAATTTGAACCACTAAGTGAGAAATGGTTGGATTTTGTTAAAATTTCATACAAATGAAGTTGTAAGAAAAAACATGTACGCTAACCCCGCCCCTAACCCCGCCCCTAACCCCTTACCCTAACCCCGCCCCTAACCCCTTACCCTAACCTTAGTAACTTTTCATTTGAACAAAGCCGCGTACATTGTTACAAACTTATAAGTGAGTATCAGTTCTCTAAAAACCTCCACAAAGTCTCATCTCACCAAGTATGATCAGAAAACTCAAGTATCCATTCTGATTTCATGAGATATTTGAACAGATTCTCATTAGTGACAGTGGTATGATTGTACTTCATTTCACTGACGCTGTAAGAAAAGGTGTGATTGCTATCCCCACCCTTCATCCAAACCTTTTCATCTGAGTTCACGAATAAGTAATGTTGTATCAATGATGTAAACACCTTCATAAATCCGCACATGATATTATGATACGAAAAAAAAAATTAATTTCTGTTAGTTTGTGCTGCATTCATGCCATAAAAATCATTGCTTTCATTATTACTGTTTTTGAGCAATTCAATTTAAAAATAAACCAGCATAATGTTGATTTCAAGCGCATGAACATACTTTCTACAAAACATACTATTCTGTTTTTTTCCCCTTTTCTGTGTATGTGGTGTCGCACACTGTGTCAAGCGGCACACGTAACCAATCAGCAGCAAGCGCTGCTGCTAGCCCCGCCCCTTTTAGTATCATTATAGTTACCATTATATCATATACAGGAACCAAAACCCATACAGCTGGAACTGGACTGATGCCTAAATAAGAAAGCGGAGTTCAAGTTTTCAGATGTCAGAGGTTCAGCTTTGATGCACAGTGGATTAATGATCCAACTTACACACACACACACACACACACAATATACTGCACTTTATACCTGGAGTTACATAAAGGATTCTGTCAGACACACAGGCAGGAGCTAATCTCTCAGTATAAAAGATGACACACATCCATACTGACGGGCAGCTATGAAATCGGAGCGGTGCTACATACGCGCCATGGAAATGCGAGGCAAATCACAAGCATTCTGGCAAAAAATGTTCATGCGGATGAGTTGCAATATTTGAAAGAGATTAGCAAGAGCAACTTCCTGGTTTTGCCTCCCCACAGGGTGCCCCCGTTGAGGTGCAGTGCAGGCGATGCTTGGCCTGATTTGAATAGTTTATCGTCGTGAAGAGCTTAAAAAGAGACTGTTGTTTGTTTGCATGAAAACCCTATTCAGCCTCCTGCATGCTGTAAAAGATACCCAGTGGAAACTCTGTCTGAAGAACGCAGTCATACGGAAATCCATAGTGCTGCAAGAGGATGGAGAAAAGGAAAGGAAAGAAAATAAAACATCTGGGTGGGGAGGGTGGGGGGCTCCATAAAGTAGCCTAAAATCTATTCATGTGGTGTCGGCTTTCAACAGCATGTTGACACATGCCTACTAATGTATCCATGGAAACGGGCGCCCTAAGCGCTGTTATCAAC
This sequence comes from Pangasianodon hypophthalmus, assembly GCF_027358585.1. Lineage (NCBI taxonomy): Eukaryota > Metazoa > Chordata > Actinopteri > Siluriformes > Pangasiidae > Pangasianodon > Pangasianodon hypophthalmus. The sequence continues at coordinate 4,939,101 of NC_069727.1, forward strand.
GCAGTTGCGTGGCACGCAATTATCCAATTATCTCTCTACCCTGAATCAGCACATCAAATCACACGACGAGTTTATCGTTCTTCCTTCCTTTCTTCCTTCCGTTTTTTTTTTTTTTTTTACGAGGTCCTAAAACACCTCCACATTTGCATGTAGCACCTGTCTATCCAGTTCTCACTCTGTCTCTCCTTCATTTGCGCTTTCCTTTGCTCCTGTCATATTTGCATTTTTTCAGTCTCGGGCCTCTCTCGAGCTCTTCGTCGGGTCTCGCTGCCATTTTGGTTTGGTTAATAGCATGTCTGAAGAACCGGCGTCACAGTTGGTGTTTCTTATAAAGGCCTGCTGGTTTACGTCTCTGCAATTAGTTTGGGTGCTTTTTTAATAAGCCGTCTGTTTCACACACACACACACACACACACATGCACGGTTTTTATTTTCAGAGCAGTGTGAGGTCTGGTGGCTTGGCGGGTCTGGATAGAGGCCCTGGCAAACAAGCTAGCTGAAGGAGCCATGACAAGAGGCCTTCATTATTCACCTTTAAACCACTGCGCTGTTGAATTCTCAGTTCTGATTGGTCAGAAGGTGTTGTTTAATTTTCTCACAGTAGTGCAGCTGCAAATCACAGGTTTATATTAATGCACTCGTTTGAATATGTTATCATTTCTATAGCAACAGCTTATTCACAGGGAGTTGTATGGCACAGAAACAGATTTAAAAAAGTGCGTAATTGTTAATATGGAGATGTTTTCTGTCAGGAGACGTTTATTTATCATTTACGGAAGGAGTCTCCAGTGTAACAGTCAGCGGTAAAGCTATAACTAAGATTTCCGTCACTGGAAAGTCAGGACAGATGAGGTTACACTTTCCAGTGACAAGCTTGTCTTATTAACTTCAAGAGAGAGAATAAAAGACAGGCTGGTGAGGGAACGACTGTTTATAGCTGCTATAACGTAAGTGAGAACAGGAACTAACTTACTTCACAGAGGTTCCAAAACATTTACTGTAACTATAAATGGATAAAAGTATGATGTTTCTTTCTTTTTTGAAAGGCAAATTGCTGTGGTATAAGAGGAATAATACACTTCCGAATGCGCTGTTACTGGAAAATAATCAATCTCAGGGTGCTAACAGTAACTCTGCTTCATCACTAAAAATAAAAATCACTAAAATAGTCTCACTCGTGCCGTCAATAACAAAACTGTCTTTCACCTAGTAATTTTGCCTAACAGAGTTACTAGGACTAATAGCTGAATAGCAAGCTGGAATTTGCTGTTAATTATGCTACAGTATATTAATTAATTAATTCTAACATCTCACTGAATAATACACTTTTAAAAATAACGACGGAATAATGAGCCAGGACTTTAAAGGGTTAATGAATCCATATTGATGTAAATCTTACTTTATTACAGCATTATAACTGCTATTGATGGAGGAAAAGAAAACCGATGTAATTTTTTTTCTACATGGTGTTTTTTTTTTTTTGGGATGTCAGTGTAGAGATGCAGAGAGAGAGAGAGAGAGAGAGAGAGAGAGAGAGAGAGAGAGAGAGAGAGAGAGAATGGGAGGAAAATAGCGGGAATGTTAGACTTGGGCTGTCAGTTTTGCTGTGTTGCATTTTCTCCTGTAAACACGAAGGCGTTTGTGCTGCTCTTCTTCCTCCGTTCTTCTGCCGCTCTGACATACTCCAGTAGTTTCTGCAAACGCTTCCCTGTCATATCAGATAACAAACATGAGATAAGGAGAAGGGGTGGGAGGGGTGGGAGGGGCGGGGCGGTATTACAGGGGTGAGGCCAAATAGTCAAGAATTATGCAAAAGGTGGAATAAAAAAGTGCCTTATATTGTCTTTTGGAGAGAAAAATGCAACCATTTTAACTAAGTGTTAAGCCTATAAGACAATATTGTAACCCTTAGGTTCTCTTCTTTCCCACTGCCCCATGCTATCGCTCTAGAATATATATATCATATTAAATATATTAAATTTTATATCTTTTTTAAATAATAAATTTTAAATATCTGATCCATCCTCTTTCCCCTGACCCCCCTTCCCTTTTTTTGATCACACTTACATTTGAATTTTTATTTCACCTTACTACTCCAGAACATCATCTTGCTAACACAAACATGACTAAAACATCATTTTTTATGTTTCACAGAGAAATCTAAGCTCCGTAAGGAAAAAAGTATGGAAAATCATTTTTAGCATAAAGTGTAAAACGGGTCAGAACATAAGCAGGGTTAAGAAAGGGACGGCGCTAATGATGATGCTTCTTTATATAAAAGTAATACATGTTTTTTTTTTAATTGTATGAATGAATTTAAGATCATCGTATTCACTTTACTGTATCACGCAATCTTTTCTGAAATGATCGTTATTTAGTAGGATGCATTATTTATTTTATTTATTAGGATTCACATTGCTTCACATATTAAAGCAAGGTTTGGTTGTTTGTTTATTTTAGTATATGAGTAATAAATTGACATGCATTGATCATTATTTATTAGGATTTATATTTTAAGTGAAGTGTTAATATATGCATATAAAGAAATGTCCCCATAAGGATAGGACTACGTGATCTTTTTTTTTTTTTACCTTGTGGGGGAAAAACTGTTGCTTTTATTAAAACAACAACAACAATAAAAACTAAAAGAGAACAATTATTTCCTGTTGGTTACTGAGGTTAAGGTCAGGGTGAGGTTTAGGTGTAAACAGCATTCATTAATTAGCTGCATTTAATAATTATGTCAGTAGAATGTCCTCACAAGGATAGTAAGACAAACTTGTGTGTGTGTGTGTTTGTGTGTGTGTGTGTGTGTGTGTGTGTGTGTTTGTGTGGGGGTGGGGATGAATAGAAAACGCACAATAGAAGGACCCTTATCCTAGTTTTACAATTCATCAACTTTTTATACCAAAAGGACTTTTGTTATGTAACTGTGACTACAGTGGAATGATTTACACTCCAACACAAACAGTGAAATAATAACCTACATTTCTATAATGTGGCCAATTAAAATAAAGGAAAAAAAGTTTTATTTTATTTCGACTATTAAAATGTTTGCTAAAATACAGTCTGTCAGTGGAAAGAGAAGATAAATAAGCGCGAGGCCTGGCAGAGGAAGGGTTAAGGGTAAAGTGAACTGAATTGTAAGAAGTTGGTTTCCAGGGGAACTATTCTTACTGTTCCAGCTGAGTTGGGCGAAACCATTTTCGCCTGAGAAAGGGGGAAACCAAAGCAGATGAAAAGCAATTATTCTAGTTGGGCTGTGTTAAAAACAAAACGCACCAACTCACAAGATGTAGCGCGAAGCACAGTGTGAAGGATTAGATTCTCTGCTTTTATTTCACACACGACACTCTGACTGGGTTTGGGTTATGCTCCTCCCACCCCCGGAGCAGCGCGGTGCAGGCGGCCCTGCCAAGTCAGTTTGAAAAGATCAGACAAAGGCAGCAGGAAGCCCCTCGGCTTGGCAATGCGTGCGTGCGAGCGAGCGGAGCGCCAACGCCGAGCGAAAGCTCACTTTATTTTCTGAACCGACGCTCATACAGCGCGTAAATCTTCACCCACTTTCGGCTTTCGAGGCAGTTCTGAAGATCTTTAGAGGGGGAGAAAATGTACGAGCGCCTGGATCCTCGCGCAGAGCGGAGACGGTTATCTCAGCACAAAATGGGCAGCGTCGCGTGACCGCGCGCGAGCGTTTCCCCTCCGTTTTACTGCCGGTTTGTGCTGGAAAGCAGCTTTTTCTCCCCCTCCGGGCTTTTGCACACCTCCTGCGCCTGTCCCAGGAGCTGATCGATGTAGAAAAGCAACGCAGCCGGAGATTCGGAGGATCCTCTATCACTATTATTATTATTATTATTAATATTATTATTATTATTCCCTGCTTCAGTAAAAGGGGGAAGTGAACTTGTGGCTAGAGATCTTTTACGCGCATGTTAAGATGGAGACGCACGTCTCGTGCCTCTTCCCAGAGATTTTAGCCATGATCTTCAGTTACTTGGACGTGAGGGACAAAGGCCGGGTGGCCCAAGTGTGCACAGCGTGGAGAGACGCGTCCTACCACAAGTCGGTGTGGAGGGGGGTGGAAGCCAAGCTGCATCTCAGGAGGGCCAACCCGTCCCTGTTCCCCAGCCTTCAGGCCCGGGGCATCCGGAGGGTGCAGATCCTCAGCCTGAGGCGCAGCCTGAGCTATGTGATCCAGGGCATGCCCAACATCGAGAGCCTGAACCTGAGCGGCTGCTACAACCTGACTGACAACGGCCTGGGGCATGCTTTCGTCCAGGAGATCTCCTCCTTGCGTGTTCTCAACCTGAGCCTGTGCAAGCAGATTACGGACTCCAGCCTGGGCAGGATAGCTCAGTACCTGAAGAACTTGGAGGTGCTGGAGCTGGGTGGCTGCAGCAACATCACAAATACTGGCTTGCTGCTGATCGCGTGGGGCTTGCACAGGCTCAAGAGCCTCAACCTGAGAAGCTGCAGGCACGTCTCCGACGTGGGCATCGGCCACCTGGCAGGCATGACCAGAAGCGCCGCTGAGGGATGCCTCAGCCTGGAGTACCTCACGCTTCAGGACTGCCAGAAGCTCACAGACCTGTCTCTCAAGCACATCTCCAAAGGCCTGGCCAGGCTCAAAGTTCTCAACCTGAGCTTCTGCGGGGGCATCTCGGACGCCGGCATGATCCATCTGTCCCACATGACCAGCCTGTGGAGTCTTAACCTGCGCTCGTGTGACAACATCAGCGACACGGGCATCATGCATCTCGCCATGGGGACGCTACGACTTTCTGGCTTGGATGTGTCTTTCTGCGACAAGATCGGCGACCAGAGCCTGGCGTACGTAGCCCAGGGCCTGTACCAGCTCAAGTCCCTGTCGCTGTGCTCGTGCCACATAAGCGATGATGGCATCAACCGGATGGTGCGCCAGATGCATGAGTTGAGGACCCTGAACATTGGCCAATGTGTGCGGATTACAGACAAAGGCCTGGAGCTCATAGCGGACCATCTGACCCAGCTGACCGGCATTGATTTGTATGGATGTACAAAAATTACTAAGAGGGGACTGGAGAGGATAACACAGCTCCCCTGCCTTAAAGTTTTGAACCTGGGCCTTTGGCAGATGACTGAAAGTGAAAAAGTGCGGTAAAACTTGGGTGAGATTGTGCAGGGGAGGGGGAGGGGTGTGACGTGGGCGGGGAATTTACATTATTCTAAAGAGGGGGGTGAATACAGCGTGGATTAAAGCGATTCAAATTTATTCGTCTGGGAAGAAAATATGAACAGTATTTCATCTGGCATTTTATTAACCCATTGTATCAGTCAGAGTGTGATGTGCAACACTTAAAAAAAAAAGTTTTAATCTCTAACCGGTTGCAATACTAGCCTAAATCGTGTCCTTCCCTACTAAATGTCGCGCCTAAAACATTTCGGCTACCTCGTACCTGTGTTTTAACTTGTATCCTTAAATTAAAAAGGTGGATATGGAGATAAAGTGTGCCTAGGAAGCAACCCCCCTCCCCCATCTCATTTCTCGCCTGAGAATAGCATAAAAAAAGGAAAAGGAAAAAAAAGCAGAATGGCTTAACTACCTTTGTTAATTTTTGCCTGAAATGACCAACAAAAGACTGAAATGAAGCGACGGAGAGTCGAAGAGTCAAAGCACAGATTGTTTTTAGCTCGGACTGAAATGAGTTTATGCAAAGACGGATGAATACTGGTTTGTATACAAAGAGCTTTTTTATATATATATATTTTTCATCTTGTTTAGTTTTGGATTTAAGGCCTTGCAAAAGCCTTTTTGATTCAAGCTTTGAATAAGAGGTCCGCTCTGCTGATGTATTCATGCTTATGTAAGCAGATATTGTTTAATTAATGAATTAACGGCTGTTATTCAGAGCATTGTACTTCAGAGCATTGTACTTCAAATTGAAGTGAATTTTTTTTTGGAACAGAAGAAATATCCGCGTCAGTAGCTAATTCTACAGTCTCATTCACCTTGTTATTATTATTATTATTATTTTTTTTTTTTGCTTCCTCAATAGCCTAGAGGTCACACACCAAAATTATAGCATACATTATTTTGTCCTTATTTTAAACGAGCTAATGTTTAAAATTTACCTAGAAGGACGTTATTAAACAGAAATGGTTTTTTTTTGTCCCTATTTCGGGTAAGAAGCATCGCGTATCAGGCCTGTGTGATATGATATGATGTACTGAGTCCTGCTGAAAAGCTACTGTGTTTTAAATGTACTGTATGTATTTGTAAAGAAAAAGAGAAAAGAAATCTCAAATTGTTTTATATTCTTACAGTAAACATTAAAGTTGATATTTATATAATTAAAAAAGGACCACTTGGTAGATTTATCTTGGCAGAATTTGTTTTAGGAGGGTTTAAGGATTGATTAATTAATTAATAATAAATAATACAGCAGGCTTCAGCATATATACAGTGGCATGTGAACACAAGTTCATAACACCGTGTACTATATATATATATATATATATATATATATATATATATATATATATATATATATATATATATATATATATATATATCCAGATATTGACAGCTAAGAGCTGATGCATCAGGGTAGAAATGATTATTAATACTAATAACGGTAATAATTATTATTATCCGCTTGTATGTTTTTTTGTGATGTTGTTTACAGCACGCACAAAATGGATGCTTCTTGTTTTGCACGTTGAGGGGGGGCTTTAGTAATTAGTCAGAATCACAACCCTGTTTTTTTTTTTTTTTTGGCACTTAAAGCACTGAAATCGACCTTATCACTATGTATTTTAAGAATGCTTTCTCTCAGAGATATGATCATCGCATACGCTTTTTGGCGCTCCACTTATTTTTCTGCGCTTTTCAGCTGAAATCGCAATTCGTGATAAAAGTCTAAAAAAAAATGTGCTGTCTCAGTCATGCATATCAGAGATGTAGTTTTGTCCCTCCTTCTCCTTCTCCAACCCCCCCCTTCAGTCAGGCAGAAAAGGACCCCCTCCTTTTCCTCTGCCCCCATCACATCACACGGACACTTTTTAAACATTCCTCACCGCCATTCAAAGCTCTTCAGCTTTTCTTCTCTTCTCCCCCCTTCCTCCATCACACAGCACACAGGCTTTGAATGGCCTGCTGGCCTCTTGACCAGTGCCGGAGAGAGAATTCACAGCCTAAAAGCTCACCCAGATCTCTCTTTTAAACACTGAGACTTTTTTTAAAGCATCGTGTCCATGTTGTCTTGTCAGTCCCACCCATGGTGCACATTTCATATACATGCCTAAGTTAAAGCAGCACTCTTCTTGAAGCGTGTCGAGATTTCCACAAGATCTGAGTGAAAATGCTTAGAAGTTATTTATGCAAAAATATGTTACTCTACATGTGATCCTTTATTTCCCAGAAAATTATATAAGTCGTAACAGACCACCTCCAGTTTGCAGGACTGTTTAAACAAAGGAGCCGGCTCATTCGCAACAAGGCGAAAGGCTTGAAGGTGTTGCTGACTTTTTTATTTAGGCTTTGAAGTTCTAGAGGTGCGACTGAGGTACGACTCGGCCGTCTCGGGACACGTTTGATTGTACTGAGCAGCAGTTAAAAGGCATGCCTAAAACAGGACTTGCTTAGTTTTTGGTGGTGTTGTATTGAAGATAAAACCTATAGGAAGTCTTGGATTGTGGCAGAATTGAGATAGAGACAGAGAGAGACAGAGAGAGAGAGAAGGAAGAAGGAGAGAGAAGGTGTGTAGTCATATTGCCAGCCAATTTCCCGATCCCTGGAAAAAAGGGGAGGAATCTGTGAGTCACTGTTTGACTTTGCTCTGTGAAAAGTGAGCATGCAGTGTGAGTCCTGTCTGACTAAGGCACATGCGCACGCTGGCTGAGCAAACAGCACATGGGGAGATGGGAATGTTTCTATATCTGTGTGTGGATTTACTTTTACTTGTGCTTGTGAAAAATCCCCCCGAATGACTTGCATATTAATCGTTACACATGATCTCAACATGTAAAGATTAATATGCAAGTCATTCGGGTGGATGACACATTAATTCATGAGCTTCAATGGCATCCAAGCATAAAGAAATTGAGTTCAAACTTCTTTCACTGACATGTTGGTCTATTTTGGTTAAGTTTCCTGCATTACCCTATAGTGGTGCCAATGGAATTTAACCCTTGGTTCATCTCTACCTAAAGAGAACGATGCAGCGGCGCTTTAGTACTTTAGTCTGTTCAGCTCTCTCACCTCCTCATCTTTGTTATGACATTCCCATCTCAAGTGTCATGTCAATTCCGCCATCAATCTCCTGGATCACTGGCTAGCCGACCCGAGTCTCTGTCGTAACTCAGCGTCGTATAGCTGAATTGCATTCTGGGACTTTGAGTCCAGCGTTTGCACTGACATCTCCACTACATCTATGCTGGATTTCTCATTAATATGAAGTTGCTGTAAAATGTTGAATGTCAAAAGAAGCTCTTGCTATTTTGTGTTTAAAAGCGAAACCTGACGGTTATCCTTTAATGTTTGAGATCGCTGAATTGTTTATTCCTCCTGTTAGACACCACTGTAACTGCGCTAGCAATAACACTGTCTCCTTGTGACATCAGAGCGGCACACAACCGATAACTTCTCAGAGGAATAACATAAATACAGCACCACCCAACCAGTTAGCACTAAAAATATAACAAATGTTCCAATCTAAACATATTTAATGTGTTTCAGAGTGGAGTTTTCCTTTAAGTGTGTCGCCTGGTCTCGCTCTCGCTACTACATGCCTTTCCACACACCAAGTTTCATTATGATTACTGATTAATTCTTAGTAGTTACTGAATAATATGTTGATGACAAATAACTAAAACAGAGCCGCTCTGGTTGGAACATACTGAGCAGAACAAGACGATCCAGTAATTCCTCCTGGAATAAAAGGCATCCAGTGTTCAGAATTAACCCCTTAATCTTCCAGCGTATTATATAGCTATTTGTATTAAAGCATGTTATTCAGTATCTCTTATTAATTATTCAGTAAGTACAATGAGACTCATAGGAAAGATGTGTAATAAGTCTGGAGCCAAGGACTTTTGAGTTTTGGGAGTTTTAGAAGTTAACCCTTCCCATTTCCACCAGCGAGATGGTGAGATATCCCAGTTAGGAGAGGTCTAATCAGGGTTTTCCCACTTCCCTGTGTCTCTCTGGCCTTTGCCGTGCCTCTCTGTGTGGACGGTGAGGTGTGAGTTAGCGGCTGGTCGCTGGCAGTTAGGTGCCAGCTTTCCTCTGTGAGGTCGGGACAGAGTTTCACTGCGGTCATGTGACCTTGCTGGATGTGTGAGGGCTCGGGGATGGAGTATAGGGGGCTCAAGCTGTCGCCTACGCTCTCACTTTCTCTTTCTCTCACTTTCTCTCTCTCTCTCTCTCTCTCTCCAGCACACACGTAGAGCCGAGCAGAGTCGTAGAAATAACCCGAGGCTTAAAGGCAAATGCACGCTGCCTGTCACAGAAAGCATCAGCGTTATGAGTGTTATGGTTGGTGCACGTCTTTCTCCACCGTCTTTCTTTCACTCATTCGTTCGTCCATTTCTCTCCGCCGTCTGAAGAGTGTACGCTGCCCTGCACCAGTTTGCCATTGTCCCGATTGGATTAAGTGGCGTGTACACATGTACTGCTCCGTATCCGCTTTCATATGCAGTGTAACTCGATACGCGGAGCTCCGTGCATGAAAGAAACTAAGTGCAGGATTGAAAAACCCTGGAAAATTAACAATGCCTAGCTGTTTCTTTTTTTTTTTTTTTTTGAGATGGATAAAAAAAGATCAACCTGTAATTTGAAGCTTTGTCGGTTCTCCTAAACTAGCCATTTCTGGCTTAATTCCTGACCTGAAATCCTGAACCGGTAATGCTGACCCGCTGTAGCAGCGGACACGGAGAGCGGAAAAGCAGCTCCGTTACAGAAAAGAAGCAGCTATATAGAATTTCAGTGGGGCAGATTCTTATGTAAGTTTAGTTTTTGATTTCCTGAAGTTGATCTTTTTAGATATTATATTCGTAATCCTGGAACGTGTAATGAAATTTAACCCCTTAAACTCACAGACTTACATTCCTCACTCGTAACTACATACCTTTTTATTAGTTTCACTGTAGTTACTGAGTAATTAATAGCTGTTACTGAATACTATACTTCTAAATGATTATCTGAATAATAATCCGAGACTTTAAAGGGAAAAAAATCCACCCTGAATGACTTTCACTGCAATATCTTTTCTTCAGTTTTGCAAAAGATTTATGCTATGATTAAATTCTGACGTCTGTTGCTCTGTTTTCACTTTGTTTAACGGTTTCCTTCATTACCCACAATGCTGATAGTGCTGTCAGTCAGATTTAGCCCTCGCTTCATCTCTACCTGAAGAGAGCGATGCAGCGGCGCTTTAATCCTTTAGTCTGTCCAGCTCTCTCACCTCCTCTCTCACATCTGTACACTCTGCTCAAGCAGCTCAGCTCCCAAAGCTTCGACTTTCATGCTAATACCACCATCAACGCCATCACACTCGTCATCTCAGAGATCGCTAACTAGCCAACCTGATTCTCTGACACAACTCGGCATCGCGTAGCCGCACTGCATTCTGGGACTTTGAGTCCAACGTTTGTACCAACATCTCCGCTATTTCTACGTTGGATTTCTCATTAATATGATATATGAGTGT
>NC_069727.1:4954788-4964788 GCF_027358585.1 Pangasianodon hypophthalmus
CTGCTCCAATGCTCATCTAAAATCCACCATTAGGATCACGCCAAACTCGCTGGACAGCTACAAATATAATATAAATATAAATGGAAAAATATCATAATTACCTCCAATTCACTTTGAAGAATGTTTGTGTTTATGCAAGACCGTTTTCTGCACCGAGTAATTTTCTTTAATCGTTAGAGAATCTGTCGTAGAGCACACACTTCAGTCTGTTACAGAGTTTAGCCAAGATTTATTGTGATCATCTCGTACATTGTGACAAGTAATAATTTTTAAAAGAATCACACAGGGTAAAACCCTGCAGTCACACCGGCAGTGACACGAACAAAGCCGGCAGACATCGTTTATTTTTCAGTGAGTTACACAGGGGGCGGAGTCAGTATTAATGATGCAAAGGAGGCGGGGCGAGTGGTTGAGTTTAAGTTCATGCGAATTCAAGTCCTTTCGGAAATATCGTAATCGCGAGGTGTGCGCACTTAAACACCAGCACGATGTCGTAATTATCGGAATTAGGTTCTTCTATGAGCCCCGACTTTCGGCGTTGGGGGCGTGTCCATAACAAAAAGGCACAGCGGCTGACGGTATGAATGTGACGCCTACAGCAGACGGTAGGATTTAAGTGGTGATTTTGCATATTGATGGTTCAGTTCTTCGTTTTCTTTCAGTAAGGCTAAATTAACTTTATCATTGTTTTTTACAACCAATAAATAAAAACGAAGTACTGACAACAAACACCAAAAAACATGGCACTGAATAGTTATGAGCTGTATGTGTTGTATATCTAAATATTGCTAAAAAGTATTTAAATTGTAAACTATAATTGTACTTGCTTTGTCAATATATACCCTCAGTCTTAAAAACCTTATCATTTCAAAGTCTCAATTAGCTAAACACAACACTGCAAAGTAGTTCATTTAGCTAATGTTACTATTCCATCAATTGCTATTAGCTAGCAAGCTAGATAATGTTAGCCTAAGTATATTTGAAAATAAAAACTAAGTGCTATCAAGCTAGCTACTGAGCCAACTCTAATATTTTGTTTAAAAAAATGACCGCGTTTCCTAACAGGCTAGCAAACAATAGGCTATTTATTACACTGTATGATTAAAACCAGTAGCTAAGTTTGCTAGCAAAAGTGTTAGCTCTCATCCTTTCAGATGGTGACGTTTCTCTCTGTCCTTTTCTTTCTCCAAATCATCCCTTCATCCACTCGTTTACTTTCAGTACGTCACTCTTTCTCTCTCCCTCCCTCCCTCCCTCTCACTGTCTTTGTCTTACTCTGTCTCTCACTCACTCACTCAATCTCTCTCTCTCTCTCTCTTACTCTCTCTCATTCTCTCTTTGTCTTTCTTTCATTCTTTATCTCTGAATCTCTGTCTCACTCTGTCTCTCTCTCTCACACACACTCTTTCTCTCTCAGTCACTCACTCACAATCTCTCTCTCTCTCTCTCTCTCTCTCTCTCTCTCTCTCTGGGATTTAGAAGCTTGCAGTATGAAACGCAGAAGTGCTGCTTTTGTTGCTTCAAGGCTGTGGTGGAAAGTTATAAAGTATCTGAAGTTATCACCACAAGGTATTTAAAATATCCACTTCAACCTCTCTCTCTCTCTCTCTCCTGCCTGCTGTCTCTCTTTCTTTCATTTCCTACATCTCCATCCCATCTTCTCTGACAGCCCTGACCTTTCTCTCACCCTCCCAACACTTCACCTCGACCTCTGTCCATCTTTTTGTGTTTGCTCAGGCTACTGTATATAATATATCCTGTATGTCCACCTTCTTTCTCTTCTTTCACACACACACAGTTTGTGGACTCCTGGTTTCCATCCTCTCTATCTTCTCCCACCCCCCCTCCCCACCTCCCTTCTCTGTCCATCCTCTCTAGGAGGCTTCTGGGAGACCATGGCAAGTGTTTCACTTTTTTTTCTGCTTCCACAGGCTTTTTTTTCCCCAGCTTTGTCACTCAGTGCGACATGTCCTGTCACATGGTCCATTCGCTCCAACAGACACATGGCCAGAAAAGCACTGTTGTTGCCTCCCTCTCTCCATTTCTCTCAATCTCTCTCCATCCCAGTGCTTGCTCTGTGACAGAAATTGGGAACCAGCCTCCGTCTGATGTGTATCTGCCCCTTCAGACGTGTCTCCAAGCAGCAGTATGGCTATCTAGGGCTAAAATCACGTGTCTAGAGTCTGTGTGTCTAGATAACTGTTATTAATGTTGTGTTTCTGGAGGCATTTGGTGCGAGTAGAGCAAGAACAGAGTCACAGTGCAGAACACAACATTTTGTTCAACTCTGTGTGTGTGTGTGTGTGTACACTGACACACTAATCCCACACCCGTCTGTACGGCATTCCTTAAAGTACACAAGAAAGTCAGAATTAAGCTTGCTAGTAGTGGCCATTGTGTAGCAAGGACTTGCACTGTATTTATATCACAATACTGCTGAATTCTTGATTGATTAATTTTCTACAACTGCAGCTCTAACATCAGTGCCAGTTGCAAAGCAGGTTTATATTCGTTCACTTCTAGTAATCTAAGTCTAATAACAAAAACGTGTTGTTATTTAACAAAGATATATGAATAATCATCGTTTATATAGTGAAGCTTTCTGTAAGGACATGTTTATTTAACTTATATAGAAGGAGTCTCCAGTGTCAGCGCTCTGTAACAGTAAGTTTTCTGTCATAGGAAAGTCTTCAGGACTTTGAGCTTTGTGGTTTCTTGGTATCATATCAAGCATTTTTTTTGCATTATTAACATCAAGAGAAAAAAAATATAGCTGCTATAGCATAAGAGATAACAGGAACTAAGCTTCAATGTCACTATAACCTGAACATTTCATTCTTTCGTTATTAAAAAAAAATTTAATCGCTGCTACATTGCTGTGCTACAAGAGGAGTAAATCACACTGGGACATGCTGTTATTGAAAATAATCAGCCGGGGTGTTTTCTTTTAAATTTATCTAAAAGCATTAAAATGTGTGAATGCTTCTCATATCACAGTAGCTGCAGTGTATTTCAATCAGAAAACCTCTAGCACTCTCAACCCTTTTGATATGATTATTATCAGCATTGCTTTATGGCTGATATTCAGACTTTATGCCACTCGAATGCTTTTTTTTTTTTGCCCCATCATACAAGAATTCACATGTACCGTGTGTTCATTAGGTTGTGGCGGCCATTTCGACTTAATTTATAGTCCAGTTCTTGAATACATGAAACAATGAGTAATCAGTTACTTGATATTTTAAGTTAACAGTCAAATATTATTGAATTTATTTTGCTTTATTTTACAGCACCAGATTAATAATGAAAATGTAACATTTTCCTTGTAATGCTAAATATGGAATATTGCTGCATTCGACTTAACACCGAAGTGGGAAACTGGAACTCAGAACTCGAAATGACGTCATTTTTCAACCTCCAAAGTGGGATAAAGTGGGAAAAAAAGAACATGGATGTTCAGCTTTGTTACCAACAATCTAGCTAACTGTAATAAGTGATGTATATTTACCTCCTCGTAACTGCGAACGGTATAATCAGTGTTACAGATTTAACAAGCAAATATGTCTGTATGTGGATTGATCTAAAGCTAATATGAGTATTTACAGTGTAACTTGATGCAGTTGATGCTGTGAGCAGCCATGTTGATTTGACGCCACTTGCTGAACTCGGGGTTGAGGAGACCGTCCTGACTTTCTGAATAGGAATTCTGGGTTGAGGGGTGTTTCTTTATTATTTTTTTGTTCTACAAGCTTCAGTCATAAGCAGCATAACATGATGATGTAGTACACTGTTTTTAATAGCACACAATTTGAGACTCAGTCAAAAGAAAATGTGTCTGTTGGAAATTCTTAACAGCTTACATACAGTACAGCATTGGTTTTAGGACAATAATTGGTGTAGTGTAGTTTTTTAAATTTAGAAATGTGATCCATGGTTTAAAGATATGTGAAAATACTGTTTGCTATAAGTGAAAATTATTATTCCTCCTCATTATCGTTATTAGTCCTCAGAATAATTTGCAAATTCATTGTCAATCTACTTAAGTTTTAAACCCTTCCTGTTAAATCCGTGTAAAACATGAACAGACAGCAACGAGAGGAAAGGAAAGGTGAAAACAGCCGAGGCCACGACGACCCCATCACGGCGCCGGTGTTAATTCATTTGAACAACATCTAGCCACTCGTGTTTCAGCAGCGATGACACAAGACTTCAATTAAAGCCAGGCCAAGCAGGGAATTCACAGTGGCCCTCAGCAGCCCACGCCATTGATTTACTCTCCGGCACAGACGAGTCCAGGGCCTGCCTGAGATCCCATACCATCTGACCTGAGCCCTGAACAGCCCTCTGAGGAGCAAACACCCTGCCTGCCTGCCTGCCTGCTTGCCTGCCGCTACACACACACACACACATTTGTTAATGTTCTGCTGATAGCACTGCTCCCCTCCTCTTTCTCCCTCCTGAAAAGACGTTTCTCAGCTGGATTAGAGTTCGACATGATTACAGATTTGGTTGCAGATGCGTGTTTTGTTTATGGGGACTAAGTGACTTCTGAAAAAGGCTTTCGGCTCTGAGAGCTTTTTCTCCCCGACTCCTCTGAGGCCAACCGTCAAGCTTTTGGAGAGAGTTAGAGGGGAAAACAAAGGGAGAGAGAGAGAGAAAGAGAGAGAGCAAGTGAGACGAGGAAAAAGGGAGAATTTTTTGGAGTAGAATTTGTAATATGCTAAAATATTCAGCACTCCAATGAGGTGAAAATATATCACCAGAAAACGGGAGGAAAAAAATTAAGGCGAAACCCAGGGTGTCTGGCTTTTAATTCAAAGCATCCGACCATCTTATTCATATTTAAAGGATAAGACCTCAGCGCAATAAGCGAAAGCAGCTTTGCATACGAGATCACAGCCAATTAAATTGACAGTTTCTAATTCAAAGAGGGAAGTCAAGCCAGGAATTTCTCAAAAGTTGCCTCAGAGAAAAAAATATTGTTCTCTTACCCTAATATACGACCTGTCCTGAGAGAGAGGGAGAGTTTTGAAAGTTTAAAAGTAATTGATTGTTATTGTGAATGTGTGCAGCAGAGGAGAATTATGACGCAGGTCTTTGGGCACAGGGGTCGCACGGTACAGACATTATTTCATCTGTTTAAAAGGGTTCTGCTCAAATAAGTCTGCGGTTCTGGAGTTTGTCACGAGGATGAAAACCAGGTAACCAATGTTCATCTGTTAACCATAACTCAAGCAGACACTGCTTAGGGCAGAGAATAACAATGTAACCCTCCTCTGTATGACGCTTATATCACAAATACAAGACAATATAAAGTATGCCAGATTTGCTAACTGTGATAAGTACAAACAAGTTCATTTGGGTGTTTGGGGATTAGTATATCCAGGGAGAGTTGAACTGGCTGAGATAACTGCACGCTCCCATGTGCATGTATCACAACCAAAGTTATGGTTCTAGCAGTTTCTCCCCCCAAATTTGCCCCAGTTTTTGGTCACCTGCCAACTCCCACCCACCAGCCAGATCTCCCCTATTATACAACAGCTACTAACCGTGGAGACTGAAGACTAACATGTGTGTCTTCCAACTGCATGCAGCCAAATGCATCTTTTTAAACTGCTGTTCATGCTGCATCACAGGGCAGCATAACAAACTCAGAGGAAAGCGCTATTCGCCCTCTTCCGCATACATGAGCTCAAAGACACCCAAGATTAGCCAGTGTCTTTGTGACTGACAGGGGAGACAGAGAGTATGCCCCTCCCACCTAGAGAGCACAGCTTATGTTTGCTCTCTTGACTCGTGAGCCATGCAAGTTCTCGCATTTTAAACTCTGCTTATCTCCAAAAATGAAAAGAAAGAAATTTTTTTCCATTCTGGAAATGTGATCTGATATGTGATTACAAACGGAACTGATTAGGCTTATGTAAGTTTCTCTCCTACAGCTATCCAGCAACGTGATCCAATCATGACATTCACTGTGTGAGGAAATCACACTTAGAGCTGTATTCAGAATTGGGAAGAATTCAGAGTTGATTTATGCACTATAAAAATAGCACTTGATCCAGCACCAGAGCATGTGAGCGAAGCGGAGCGATGAGACAATCCTCTCAATATTCCGCTCTATGCGTGTGCACGTCGCTCAATCGCTCACAGCTCAAGCCAACGCTCCACTCATGTACTACTCACACTCACCTGTAAAACAAAGTTCACTCAAATCCCGCTCCGACATGAAACTTCTCCGTAGTATACTTGTTTCTGTTTGTAATACATTGCTTGAATAAATGCCTCAATTACAGTAGTAGAGATAATAGTTATGATATTTGTGGGTGACATCCTATTACAGGCTGTGCCTTTTACTAATTTTATTAATTTATTTAAATTTATTAAATTAAATTGATTAATTTAACAGATGTCTAGCTAGCCCCTTGGTAAACTTATTGCCTATAAAAGGCAATAACTGAAAAAGAATATTTGATATTCGTTATTTTATTTCCGTCAACAACTGGTTGAGCAACAGACCATTCAAAACAGGCCTATGATAAAACAAACAAACAAACAAACAAACAAAAAACACACGATGAAATGCATGTAGAATAAATCACACCTGGATCATCTACCTATGAAAAACAATTTTTTGCACACTACAGCTCTGCATATTTGCTTTTTTAAACATATTCTATTTATGTATATTCATATTTTACATTACATTCCTCTAAAGGCTGCAAAACGTTCTTTATCATATAGTCTACTAGATTTTATTATATTCTGTTTTTATTATGTATGTGTACATCTAGTTTGTTGTTGTTCTATTCCCTGTTGCACTGTGGGAAAAACATTTCACTACATCATATGTATGTAATATGTATGTGACAAATGAAGAGCCTTGAACCTTGAACCTACCTACTTATCTATTCATTTATTATCGAATGGTATGTACTAGCTCACATTTGCTGCACTACCGTGTTTGCGTAGCACATCCTTGTGCTTTCTGCCAGTGTGGTGCTTAAGATTCCCGAAGGACTCTTTGCTAACTCTCTCAGTCTCTCCAAACTCAATTTTAATTTCTTCTCCTTCCTCGTTCTTAACTTTGATTTTTATTGTGCAATTATGTATAAGGTTTGCAACTTCATTAAAACAATGTTTAAACTCATAACCTTAGACCTATTGCTTATTTCACAGTTTCTCAAACCAGCATATTACAAATAGCATTCTGGGTGCTGAGCGGTCTCCAGTGGAATTATCAGCGCTCCGCCCCCTGCTCCGCTCACATGCTCTGTCCAGCACTTTGTATTATTTTGCATAATTTTATAGTATATATATATACATATATATATATATTGCATGCCAACAGTAGTTGTGTGCACAACTTTATGGAGCCACAATATAATAAACTGAGGTCATGAAATTATAATGTGTGGAACATAAAATATTTTATCACACTTTTAATTTGCTATTTTGGGTTGTTGAAGTACTAAATTAATGCCAATGTTTTTGTTCATTTGATTCACTCTCCTGTGAAGAAAACGTGATTTGAAGGATAAGCTGACTGAACACTCATCTGCCATGCTTACAGCTCAGTTTATATGTTTGTGCATAATTTTATCCATAAAAAAATTCAGTCCTTGAAATAAGTAATGATGAGTGTCCTCTATGTGGGGGAAAAAACATTTCATGCACTTTATGGATGATTTTATTAACAATTAATTAATTAATCAACAGAGCTATAATACGTATTCGATTTTGGCCTCAAATGGCATTCCATAGAATTTTTAGTGTATTTACAGCCCAAGCATAAATTTCACCATGACATACTGCGGTTACGTGAAACTGTCAAACAGTGGCACTAGATCTAATACAGCTCCTCGCTCGAGTCGATATCACACAAGAAAAATGGGCTTAAGTCCAAGGTCAGAACCAAGGTCAGAGTAAAATCCCCTCTGTTTACTGAAACTCCACCCTGTGTGCATAACTCTTGCTCAACTTCTGAATAGTGCTCAAGTCCTGAGTTACATCTGAGATCTGAATAGCAATGTGCACATTTATGGTATTAAATCTTCACTATATGTGCTTAACTCAACGGTGAATACGGCCCTTGGCTATCAAGGTGTTAGACATTTTTAGGAGACTGACTATTTTTTTACTGCTGTGTTTGTTAAACTGGCTCCTTACCCAACCTGATCTTTGCAGGAAGATGGCCAAGGCAAGAATAAAGACTAAGTAAAAACATTTCCATTTTAGTGATACACATATATTTATGGTTTTTTAAAGTTGAAGTGCATGAGAAAGTAACTTTTGATGACCTCGAGTTAGTATCCTGTACCGATGTTAAACTAAATAAAAATACAGTATACTATGCACCTAAATGTATTTTCTAATCTTGTTTACTTTGAATAATCTGCTGCTGAGTAGGTTTGAGATTACAGGCATGTTGTCTTGGCAACAAGTCCGACAAAAGCACTGAAGACTGGAAAAATCCGAGATTGTGTCAAATCAGCTAACTCAGTAATCCGTCTGTGAAGAACAGAGCCCTGATCTGCGGAGTTCATGACGGGTTGCTGAAAAATGGTGCATATTTGGAAGGTCCTTGCAAACAGCAAACAAGGCAAGGAGAAATGAAATAAATGAAATAACAGTCTTGTGACTGTCAGAGCTTGGAATGATGCCTGCAGCAGCCTGAGCTCGAGAGACTGAGACAGACAGAGAGAGAGCGAGAGAGAGAGAGAGAGAGAGAGAGAGTGAGAGAGAGAGAGAGAGAGATAGAGAGGGAGAGAGAGGGAGGGAGAGTGAGATAGAAGGACAGGGGAGGGAGAGAGAGTGAGAGAGAGAGCGAGAGAGTGACAGAGAGAGAGCGAGAGAGAGCGAGAGAGAGACTGAGAGAGAGAGAGAGAGAGAGAGAGAGAGCATGCGAGAGAGACGGAGAGAGAGCAAGAGATGGAGAGAGAGAGAGAGAGAGAGAGCGCAGGACAGGGGGAGGGAGAAAGAGTGAGAGAGGAAGAGGAGTGGAGATTTAGAGCAAGGCAGAGGGAGGTAGAGAAAGAAGGTGAAAGGGTGACAGAGCAAGGAAGAGAGTCTGAAAAGGAGAAGTGAAAGGATGGAGAGAGAGACTGAAATGATATGGTCAGCATGCAGGCAGCAGAGGAGACGAAACCAAACGACAGCGAAAGGAGAAAACTGCAAAAATATGGAAGGCATAAAAAAAGCACATAGATTTATGCTGGTCTCTGAGAGCCTGATGTGTGTGTGTGTGTGTGTGTGTGTGTGTGTGTGTGTGCTCAGCAGTGGTCCAGCTTTCTGCCGCCCAGCAGGAAAAATCCCATCATTCTCCACATTCCATCCACATTCCAGCTCTGCTTTCACCTCTGCCCCCCTCCTCTCCTTTTTTAGCCTGCCTTCGCAGCAGACCTGCTGGGGTAAGGGACTCTGGTCTGAGCTCTTTCCCCCTCCTCCGTCTATCTTCCCTCACCCTGACCTCCATCTCGCTCCACAGATCTGCTTCAGAGACATGTTTTCAGCCCTGATAACTCTAAATTAAATACCTGCAGAGTTGACTTGATTATTGTGTTTGCTCACATTTAAGCATTTCATTTTTTTTTTACCCAATTCCTTTCTCCCAATTTAGTCATGTCTAACTTCCAGCTACTTCCTAGGTCACACAAAAGCTTGTTTGTGGACAACCGACCATCACACTCATATGTGTGATAATTCCAGATTTAGTCCCCTCTGTTGTTATAATAAGCTCCACTCTTCTGGGAAGCTTTCCACTAGATTTTGAAGTGTAGCTGTGGGGATTTGTGATCATTCAGCTACAAGAGCATTAGTGAGGTCAGACACTGATGTTGAATGAGGAGGTCTGAGGTGCAGTCGGTGTTCCAGTTCATTCCAAAGGTGTTCAGTGGGGTTGAGGTCAGGGCTCTGTGCAGGACACTCGAGTTCTTCCACTCCAACCTTCACACACCATGTCTTCATGGAGCTGGCTTTGTGCACAGGGGCATTGTCATGCTGG